>NC_056731.1:505005315-505269853 GCF_019279795.1 Protopterus annectens | reverse complement strand
ATCCTTAAGATAGTCAGATAACACACAGGATGTAAAACCAGTTATACTAATTTAAGGCAAAGAGAAATAGGGAAAGGGGGGGGGGCACCTTCAGCAGGGATCTGAAAAAAAACAACTATACAGTGAAGCAAAAATAACAGTGCACAACTCTTTGAAGTCAGCCAGCAATGATATAAAATTAGTCAAACAATTGCAAGTACCCAACTCTGAAATGCCAGAAAAATATACTCAGCTCTGTATATCTCCAGATAGTTTGAAGAGCACTCTGTCAAAACACAGGAAGGCTCCAGCAATGTTATGCAGACTTTTACAAAGAGGGGCTAATTTTATGCAAGCAATCCTTTAGATAGTCAGATAACACACAGGATGTAAAACCAGTTATACTATTTTAAGACAAAGAGAAAAGTGGGAAAAGGGGGGAACCTTCAACACAGATCAGAAAAACTATACAGTGAAGCGAAAATAACGGTGCACAACTCTGAAGTCAGCCAGCAATGATATAAAATTAGTGAAACAATTACCAGCATGAAGAGCCAGAAAAATATACTCAGCTCTGTATATCTCCAGATAGTTTGAAGAGCACTGTCAGGACACAGGAAGGCTCCAGCAATGATATGCAGACTTTTACTAAGAGGGTCTAATTTTATGCAAGTAATCCGTGAGATAGTCAGATAACACACAGGATGTAAAACCAGTTATGCTAACTTAAGACAAAGAGAAATAGGGGAAGGGGGGACACCTTCAGCAGAGACTTGAAAAACTATAGAGTGAAGCAAAAATAACAATGCACAACTCTGAAGTCAGCCAGCAATGATATAAAATTAGTCAAAGAACAATTACCAGTATACAACTCTGAAGTGCCAGAAAAATATACTAAGCTTTGTATATCTCCAGACAGTTTGAAGAGCATTCTGTCAGGACGCAGGAAGGCTCCACCCATGATATGCAGACTTTTACTAAGAGGGTCTAATTTTATGCAAGTAATCCTTAAGATAGTCACATAACACACAGGGTGTAAAACCAGTTATACTAACTTAAGACACAAACAAATAAAGGGGGGGGGGGACAACTTCAGCAGAGATCTGAAAAACTATACAGTGAAGCAAAAATAACAGTGCACAACTCTGAAGTCAGTCATCAATGATATAAAATTATTCAGACAATTACCAGTACACAACTCTGAAGTGCCAGAAAAATATACTCAGCTCTATATATCTCCAGATAGTTTGAAGAGCATTCTGTCAGGACAGAGGCAGGCTCCAGCAATGATATGCAGACTTTTCCTAAGAGGGTCTAATTTTATGCAAGAAATCCTTGAGATAGCCAGATAACACACAGGATGTAAAACCAGTTATACCAACTTACGACACAGAGAAATAAAGGGGGGGGGGAACAACTTCAGCAGAGATCTGAAAAACTACACAGTGAAGCAAAAATAACAGTGCAAAACTCTGACATCAGCCATCAATGATATAAAATTAGTCACACAATTACCAGTACACAACTCTGAACTGCCAGAAAAATATACTCAGCTCTGTATATCTCCAGACAGTTTGAGGAGCACTCTGTCAGGACACAGGAAGGCTCCAGCAATGATATGCAGACTTTTACTAACAGGGTCTAATTTTATGCAAGTAATCCTTGAGATAGTCAGATAACACACAGGATGTAAAACCAATTATACTAACTTGAGAAATAGGGGAGGGTGGGACACCTTCAGCCGAGATCTGAAAAAAAATCTCTACAGTGAAGCAAAAATAACAGTGCACAACTCTGAAGTCAGCCAGCAATTAAGTCAGCCAGCAATGATATAAAATTATTCAAACAATTACCAGTGCACAACTCTGAACTGCCAGAAAAATATACTCAGCTCTGTACATCTCCAGATAGTTTGAAGAGCACTCTTGTCAGGACACAGGAAATGCTCCAGCAATGATATGCAGACTTTTACTAAGACTGTCTAATTTTATGCAAAAAATCGTTGAGATAGTCAGATAACACACAGGATGTAAAACCAGTTATACCAACTTAAGACACAGAGAAATGGGGGAAGGAGGGACACCTACAGCAGAGATCAAAAAAGAATTATACAGTGAAGCAAAAATAACAGTGCACAACTATGAAGTCAGCTAGCAATGATATAAAATTATTCAAACAACAATTACCAGTACAGAACTCTGAAGTGCCAGAAATATATACTCAGCTCTGTATATCTCCATACAGTTTGAAGAGCACTCTGTCAGAACACAGGAAGGCTCCCGCAATGATATGCAGACTTTTGGGGGCTAATTTTATGCAAGTAATCCATGAGATAGTCAGATAACACACAGGCTGTAAAACCAGTTATAATAACTTAAGACACAGAGAAAAAGGGGAAAAAAGGGAACCTTCAACAGAGATCAGAAAATCTATACAGTGAAGCAAAAATAACAGCGCACAACTCTGAAGTCAGCCAGCAATGATATAAAATTAGTCAAACAATTACCAGTACACATCTCTGAAGTGCCAGGAAATTATACTCAGCTCTGTATATCTCCAGACAGTTTGAAGAGCACTCTGTCAGGACACAGGAAGGCCCCAGCAATGATATGCAGCCTTTTACTAAGAGGGTCTAATTTTATGCAAGCAAACATTGAGATAGTTAGATAACACACAGGATATCAAACCATTTAAATTAACTTAAGACACAGAGAACTAGGGAAAGGGGGAACACATTCAGCAGAGATCTGAAAAACTATACAGTGAAGCAAAAATAACACTGCAGAACTCTGAAGTCAGCCAGCAATGATATAAAATTTGCCAAACAATTACCGATACTCAACTCTGAAGTGCCAGAAAAATATAATCGGCTCTGTATATCTCCAGATAATTTGAAGACCACCATGTCAGGACACAGGAAGGCTCCAGCAATGATATGCAGACATTTACTAAGAGGGTCTAATTTTATGCAAGAAATCCTTGACATAGCCAGATAACCCACTGGATGTAAAACCAGTTATACCAACTTAAGACACAGTTAAATGGGGGGGGGGGGACACCTTCAGCAGAGATCTGAAAAACTATAGGGTGAAGCAAAAATAACAGTGCACAACTCTGAAGTCAGCCAGCAATGATATAAAATTAAAGAACAATTACCAGTACACAACTCTGAACTGCCAGAAAAATATACTCAGCTCTGTATATCTCCAGGCAATTTGAAGAGAACACTGTCAGGACACAGGAAGGCTCCATCAATGACATGCAGACTTTTACCAAGAGGTTATAATTTTATGGAAGTAATGTTTGAGATAGTCAGACAACACAAAGGATGTAAAACTAGTTATACTAACTTAAGAAAAAGAGAAATAGGGGAAGGGGGGACACCTTCATCAGAGATCTGAAAAAAAAAACTATACCGTGAATCAAACATAACAGCGCACAACTCTGAAGTCAGCCAGCAATGATATAAAATTAGTCAAACAATTACCAGTATACAACTCTGAGGTGCCAGAAAAATATACTCAGCTCTGTATATCTCCAGATAGTTTGAAAATCACTCTGTCAAGACACAGGAAGACTCCAGCAATGATATGCAGACTTTTACTAAGAGGATCTAATTTTATGCAAGTAATTCTTAAGATAGTCAGATAAGACACAGTATGTAAAACCAGTTATACCAACTTAAGACACAGAGAAATAAAGGGGGGGGACAACTTCAGCAGAGATCTGAAAAACTATACAGTGAAGCAAAAATAAGTGCACAACTCTGACATCAGCCATCAATGATAAAAAATTAGTCACACAATTACCAGTACACAACTCTGAACTGCCAGAAAAATATACTCAGCTCTGTATATCTGCAGATAGTTTGAAGAGCACTCTGTCAGGACACATGAAGGCTCCAGCAATGATATGCAGACTTTTACTAACAAGGTCTAATTTTATGCAAGTAATCCTTGTGATTGTCAGATAACACACAGGATGTAAAACCAGTTACACTAACTTAACACAGAGAAATAGGGGGGGACACCTTCAGCAGAGATCTGAAAAAAAAACTACACACTGAAGCAAAAATAACAGTGCACCACTCTGAAGTCAGCCAGCAATGATATAAAATAAGTCAAACAACAATTATCAGTACACAACACTGAAGTATCAGAAAAATATACTCAGCTCTGCTATCTCTTCAGATAGTTTGAAGAGCACACTGTGAGGACACACGGAGGCTCCAGCAATAATATGCAGACTTTTACTAAGAGGGTATAATTTTATGCAAGTAATCCTTGATATAGTCAGATACACAAAATGTAAAACCAGTTATATTAACTTAAGACACAAAGAACTAGGGGAAGGGGGGGAAACACCTTCAGCAAAGATCTGAAAACTATACAGTGAAGACAAAATAACAGTGCACAACTCTAAAGTCAGCCAGCAATGATATAAAATAAGTTAAACAATTACCAGTACACAACTCTGAACTGCCAGAAAACCATACTCAGATCTGTATATCTCCAGATAGTTTGAAGAGCACTCTATCAGGACACAGGAAGGCTCCAGCAATGATATGCAGACTTTTACTAAGAGGGTCTAATTTTATGCAATTAATCCTTAAGATAGTCAGATAACATGCAGGATGTAAAACCAGTTATACCAACTTAAGAAACAGATACATAAAGGTATGGGGACAATTTCAGCAGATATCTGCAGAACTATAGAGTGAAGCAAAAATAACAGTGCACAACTCTGAAGTCAGCCAGCGATGATATAAAATTAGTCATAGGTTGGTACTAGGCTATCAGCCCTAGGGCCTATACAAGCCTAGCCATAACAATTCCCTGGCTATTTCTTCCCACAATATTTACTTTCCTGGACCCCTGTCTAGCAGGGCAACTGACGTGATCCCTGGGGTGAATTTCCTTTCTCCCATCCAATCGTCAAGGTTCCTCTTGAAGAGGTCCAAAGAGGCACTCTGCTTGACATGTATGGGCAATCTATTCCAGAGTTTGGGGAGTCTCTGGGTCAGGAACCTATCCCTCCAGCATGTTTTGTTTATTGTGATGACAAGGTTTAGATCCCTGGAGCGTGTAGCTCTGAGGGATTGGGATTTCTTTAAGTGTAGCATGTCCAACAGCTCTGGGCTTGACATGGCCTTGTATGTTAAGCAGAGATCGCCTCTGAGTAGACGATATGCGACAGAGTATAGCTGGAGTTTTTTTAAGTCGGTCAGCGTAGGGCATCTGCTTTAGGCCTGTGATTCTTTTAGTGAGGTATTTCTGAGGCCTTTCCAGTTGTTGCAGATGTCTTGAGAGGTACATACCAAATGATGCGTTGTATTCTATAATGGGTCTAATGAGGGATGAGTACAGTGGGACAATGACCTCCTTTTTTCTGAATGAAAAGCACTTCGTGATGAGGTGTGCCACATAGAAGGATTTCCTAACTGTTGTGGCGATGTGGTTATCAAAGGTGAGACCACTGTCCACCTGTGTCCCTAAGTCTCTTATCACACTTTCTGTGTTTAGTGTACTGCCACCTATATGGTAATTCATGGATACATGTTTTTTCCCAAAAGGGATAACAATACATTTCTTGGCATTAAGCTTGAGCCCATGGCTCTGGCACCAAGCATCTGTTTCTGTAAGGCCCTTTTGTAGCATATCCACATCATTTGGGGATTCAATAATGGCTCCCAGTTTACAGTCATCTGCAAACTTTGTTAGCCAGAGTCCCTTAGTGTTGACCTGTACTTCAGAGAAGTAGATGCCAAACAAGAGCGGCCCCAGGACTGAACCCTGAGGTACTCCACTTGTCACTTGTCTGGAGCTGGATTTGGAGTCGGCTACTTTTACAGTGTGGGTTCTATCAGTAAGCCATTTAGCAACCCATTGGGTGACATAGGGATTAATGCCCAACTTAGTAAGTTTATCTATGATTCCAGAGTGGGGGATGGTGTCAAAGGCCTTGGCAAGGTCTAAATAGGCTCCATGGCTCTGGAGACTGATTCAAAGAAGTCAATCAGGTTCAGGAGACAAGATCGGCCCTTCACAAACCCAAACTGGGTGGGGTCCAGTGTTTGAAGGCTGCCAATGTCTTTGTTTATAAGTTCCATGATAATACACTCCATGGCCTTGCAGATAAGGCTTGTCAGACTGATGGGACAGTAGTTTCCGGGATCCAAAGTGGATCCCCCCTTGTGGATTGGGATAACTGTAGCTCTGCGCCACTCAGTGGGCACGAAACCTGAGGTGAGGCTATGATTAAACATGACACTTAGGTGAGGTGCCAGTTCATATTGTAGTTCATGTAGTACACAGCCTGGGATGTCATCTGGTCCCATGGATGCTGTACTCTTGGCTTTAGAGAGTGTGTTTTGTACCTGTGTGGCCGTTATTTCTGGAATTTGGCAATCTTCCGGTATTGAGATGGGCCATTTAGGGGGTGAGAGTGGGGTGAAGTTGGCACTGAATCTATCTGCCAGGATACTGGCAATATCCTTCGGATCAGTATATTTAATGCCATTCTGTTTTAGCTCAGAGCAGATCTGAGCATTGCCATTTAGATTCTTGACATAGTTATAGAATGCTTTGTGGTTGTCTTTGGAATCTTTGGCAATTTTATTTTCGTAACTAGCTTTGGAGAATTTTATGAGGCATCTCAGTTTCTTACTGAGGCTAGTAAGGGAGTTTTTTGCATCCTGGGATTTTCCTCTTTTCTGCAAAAGTTTCTTCCTTTTGTTGTAAAGTTTGTTTATGGCAGAGGACCACCAGATTGGCTTCCTTTTTTTGGATGAGAGCATTTTGGTTCTATTTGGGATGGCACGATTCATGCATGAGTGGATGTGCTCGTACAGTGCCTTAGTGTAGGATTCAGCAGTTGAACTTTCAGTTCCGTCTGCATGGGTGTCATGAAGTTTGTCACTTCTGACTTGAGTAGAATGAAGTTGGCTTTGGAGAAGTTTTTTATGGTGGTTTCTTTACTGGGGGGTGGGGGTGGGATGTGGATGTTAAGGGTGATTAGCTTATGGTCAGACCTGACTAACGAGGGGTGACCATAGGTATGGAGCATTGATTTCCCATGTTGGTAATGACCAGGTCTAGGATATTGGAGCCCCTGGTGGGACTATGGATTAGTTGATCCAGGGCGTTGGAATTTATGAATTCCAAGAACCATTGCGCAAAGATGTTGGGACATGAGTAGTTTTCCCAGTTAATGGCAGGGTAGTTAAAATCACCCAGTATTAGGGTGTTTGGTTCTATCTTAATATTTTCCAGTATGTTTAGAAAGGTGTAGTGAGAATCTTAGGGTATGGTGGGGGATCTGTAGCAAGCTACAATTTGGATTGCAGTCTTACCTAGTGTTAGTTGCACTTGGAGAATTTCAGACACATTGTGTTGGCCAACTAGCCTGGTGGTGTGAATATCCTTGGTGAATATTGACACTCCTCCACCTTTAGTGTTTCGGTCCTGGTTTGGTGGCGCAAAAGTGTGGTAAGAGTTGTAGCCTGGTATTGCAGGGGTGCTCTCTGGAGCCTTGAACCAGGTCTCAGTTACTGCACAGATATCGATGTTCTCCATTTTTAGGAGTGCCTCGACAGAGTGCATTTTGAGGTTTAGACTTCTAGCATTGAGTAGCATTACCTTCAGATTTTGCATGCTTGTACCTGTTACGGTGGTGGTTTTGTCCTTTGAAGTTTGCCTAAAAAGGCACTATAGGGGTGGCAAGAGCCTTAGCCAGTAACCTGAATCCCAGGGGCGACAGGTGCAGACCATCTCTGGCAAAGCATTGTGGTCTGTTAATCATGTCATCCCAGGCAGACAGATACTGGATCCCCTTTGAATGACACCATAAACTTAGCCAATTGTTGAAGTCAATCATTTTATCCTTATATTGTGGTATCATTCTGGGTGAAGGCAGGATGCTACTCAGGGCGAGGGTCATACCTGCCTGGGCCACATGATCCGAGAGCTCTTCCATGTCTCTTTTCATGTAGTCCAGGGAGGTACGTCTCAAGTCATTCACTCCAACATGGACAATGACAGAGTCATATTTGTACTTGTTGTGGAGTGACTTGAGTGCATGCGTTATGTGGTGGATCCTGGCACCCGACAGGCAGCTGACTGTAATTTTCTCCTTATTCAATCTGGTGAGAGGGACATCAGTGTGCCGGACTATAGAGTCACCTATGACTAAAGTGTTAGGTACATTGTCTTGCCTTAGGGGCTGTTGCTGGGTGGCACACTGGTGTTGTGAACTATGTGACACATTGGTTGTGATTGGTGTTTGTTTGCGTTTCAGCTTCAGAGGTCTTTGTTGCTTGGGCAGGTTACAGTTTAGGGCCTCTGCATATGTGGATTTAGTGTTGCTATATGTGGGTGTTGGTGGTGCGGGTTTAGAAGGGATATGTGTTGCTTGAGGTGTAGTGTGGGTGTTAACCTTCTCCTCTTGACTGTTTAGCACAATCTTGGGTGGAGAGAGCTTTGCTTCCATTTTGGCTATGTAAGTGCATCTCTCACAGGTTGTAGTGTTGGGTGGTAGGAGGAGAGGGTTGTCTGTGTACATGAGGCAATTGCTGCATTGCCCCAGTATGCCCAGATTCACCAGGTGGACAGGAGAAATCACCGGAAGCTGACCCTTGGACATGCCTGGTTTGGGGCTTTTTTTTTCTTTGTAAAGTATAGGAGCTGTTTCCTTAGCAAGGTACTTTGCAATTATAGGCTGTTTAGTGCCTACTATTAATTTCTCCTTGTTAACAAGGAGAGTTCAGTGTTTGGATGAGTTTAAGGCTTCCTATTGCTTTCCAGCAGGTATTAGAGAAAGTGCTAGTCACAGGGATGCTTAAAGGGACAATCCCAGGGATTTTTTGTTTTGATTCAGCCTTTGTTTACTTTTCAAGTTTGCCTTTCTGAGCATGCTCACCTGTGGCTGGGGGGGTAGGGGAAGTGTGCCTGCAGGAAGCTTCAAAGGAGTTAGCCACATTCCATCTCAAATTGCAGCTCTACTGACAACAGCTTTCCATGTGAGCCATTCATTGGTGTAATCTGTGCATTTTATCCATTCAGAAAAGTAGCCTTTCAGACATTTTACGACCAGACTGCTGCTGCTACTCTAGAAAGCACAGCAGTAATGCAATTCTTATAAAGAGACATTATTTTGTTTCTAAAATCAGTTGTTTACCAGACTATTTAGTTTACCTTTTAGTGTAGCGTAAGTCACATATTCACACAGAGTCAGAATTTTCAGACATGCTTGTGTGCATACTGCAGGTTAGATTTCACAAACTTCACTGTTGGATGTTTATGATAGGAACTGCTTAGAATTTACAGTTTGTTGTTTTGAACTTCCCCTCCCCTACCCAGAGACTATTAGTTGAATGACTGGTTTAGCATTAGCCTGAGATGCTATCTAGTCAAACTCAAACCTGCCGCCTTTGCAGCAGTGAAATTACATCTTTAGTATGTGCTTGCTTTTTTGTAAAACTTAGTGGAAATCTTATCCCAACTTAGGCAATTGTATTTTCTTTTGTTTGCTTTTGTTTTATGTTAGTTGCTACATGCTTTTTTCCCTTCACTGGTAATTATTTGTCATATGTTCTGCAACAGTGTTGCTTATTAGTGCATGTACTCATGCAGACATATATTTATAACACAGTTTCTCCACATTTCACAGGAAGCATTGCTTTGGACATTTTCGTCTTGGAAACAAATCCCCTGAGTTGCAAATATCCTAAGATTCTAGAAGAATAAAATCTTATAATAATAGTAAAAAAAAAATGTCAGACAACTGTGAAATTGAATCTTGTTACTGTACTAAAAGTATTTTCCCATTAGGTGACACCCTTCATGAATCACTCACAGTGACTGTCTGTATAATATGGATTCCATTCCACTGAATTTATTTTCTTTATCTTTCTCTATCTTTCCTGCATTGTGGTAAAATGTTTGGATCGTTCACTCTTTTGCTGAATATTTGACTGCAGTAGAGTTGCACTGGTTACCGGGCGGCCAAGGTGGTGCAGCGGTTAGTGTTGTCGCCTCACAGCAAGAGGTTCTCGGGTTCGATCCTCAGCTGGGGTGCCTTCTGTGCGGAGTCTGCATGTTCTCCCTGTGGTCGCGTGGGTTTTCTCCGGGTGCTCCGGTTTCCTCCCACATCCCAAAGACATGCAGTAGGTGGATTGGATACTCTAAATTGGCCCTAGGTGTGAGTGTGTGTGTGCCTTCTGTGGAAGGTTGGGCGCTGGGCTGGCAACTCGACACTGTAAAACTCCACTGCCAATCATGTGTGCGGACAGATGATCCGCTGTGGCGACCCCTAACTAACAAGCCAAAAGAAGAAGAAGAGTTGCACTGGTTACCATTTGAAAGTTGAGGTAAATGCAGTCTCTCTATTTCCCTATCTGTGTGCATAAGTATGTATGAAATATGTAATCTAAGTTTATATTCATGTGGTTGTAAAACCACAGCCTTGCTATGTCTTACTGACCGGCTTGTAATTCAAGGCATTCTTGACTGTCAGTCAAATTTGTATATGCTGGATATTTAATTGCTGTTGTTTGTCTTTCGGCTTTTTCCCAGTAAGGGGTCACCACAGCGGAACTCCGGTCCGCTAATGATTGGCAGTAGATTTTATGAAACGCCGAGGTGCCAACTCAACGCCCAACCTTCAACAAAGGCTCGCCCATTTATGCACGCATGTCTTTCGAACACTACCCAACTGCGGGGAGGACATGCAGACTCCACACAGAAGGCACTGCCAAGCCAAGCTGAGAATCGAACGGGAGAACCTCTTACTGTGAGGTAACCACACTACCACTGTACCACTGTGGAATCATGCTGGATATTTAATAATGTGTGTATTTTATTAGACCTTTGTATGCAGTGACCTACTTGTTGTAGGCTGGATATGTAATAATGCATGCATTTTATTAGACCTTTGTATGCAGCGACCTACTTGTTGTAGGCTGGATATGTAATAATGCGTGCATTTTATTAGGCCTTGGCATGCAGTGCACCTACTTGTTTTAATGGTATACTTCACCTGTAATATTGGAATTCACATAACTTCTCAAACTTGCCTTTTTTGCAACTTAAATGGCTGTGCTGATGAGATCACTTACCCCCTTATCAAGATGGAAATAGATAATAATTTAAAGAAATAAATGCATATGCCATGTCATTATGTGTTTATCATATGCATTGCTTTGGTTGATTAAAATGGATTTGCTGTATATCTTTGTTATAGATCAATATATATATATATATATATATATATATATATATATATATATATATATATATATATATGTATATGTGTGTGTTTTTATTTATTTTCTTATTTGACATTTGTTATAACTGAGCCAAAGGCCCATTTCAGTGGAGACCCATAAAAAAGGCTAAAAAAATGCACACGCACACACACACACACAAACCTGTCTCTGAATTTGTTTGTGTCTCTGTTTATATACACAGATGTACACACACCTGTACATGTGGTGTGTTTGTGAATATATATACATGCAGCCACTCATTCACTGTCATGCAGGAGGCATTTTGACTAAGGTGACAGTATAGCTGCTCCTTACAACATTCGTGCCACTGACCCTTTATTGCTAGTTTTACAAGTAATATTTTTTTTTCCATTCGTCATATGCCACTTGACAACAATATTAAAAGTGTGGTTCAGACTATAGAAACTACAGATCCATAAGCTTAACCAGCCTTATCTGTAAGGCCATGGAACAAATCATCATGAACCCTATAAATAAGGACATAGATGACCTCCATACCCTTAATCTGACACATTTGCTTTTGTCAAAGAGGTCATACCTGTTAAACCTGGTAGACTTCTTCAAAAGCATCACCAAGGTGAGGCATAAATGAAGACCAATCTGTGCATACAACCTACCTTGACTTAGCAAAGGCCTTCAATACACTCCCACATTCAGGCACCACTGATAAACTCTCCCAGTTGAATATAAACCTTTACATTATCAGGTATGTTGCTAACCATCTGACTTTCAGATAACACTCAGTCAAAATTGGGGACTTTACCTCGACCAGCAGAGCTGTCAGCAGTGGAGGTCAGTGCTATGCCCCCTATTGTTTAGAATATACTTCTCAGAACTTCAGGCCAAAACTGAGGGCCTGTGCCTAACTTTGCTGATGACTGCAAATTAGGTGTAATCATTTTATGCCCAGAAGATGTCAATATACTTTTAGAAGGACTTACACAAATGAATGATTGGTGTCAAAGCCATGGACTCCAACTCAATGCTAAAAAATGCATTATCATCCCACTCGGTAAAAATTATATCCATGCAGACTACCATATAGATAATAATACCCTAAGTAACAACTCAGCACTGATAGAATTGGGAATGCAAGCTGACTGTAGCCTAATCTTTGACCACCATGTGTCTACTGTGGTAAGGAAGGCCTTCTACATTGCTCACCTCATTAGCAAAGGCATTGCCTCAAGAGCAAAACAGGTCATAACTCCCTGTACTCGACCCTCATCAGGCCAATAACTGAGTACAATGCTCCCTTTGTATGTACCTCACCTGGCACCTGCAGCAACTTGAGAGACCCCAGAGATTTCTAACCAAGAAATTACAGGGTCTCCATCACATGTCATGCATTGACAGACTCAAGTCATTGTCACTGTACTCAGTAGCATACAGACTACTTAGAGAAGACTTGTGCCTGGCCTATACAGCAATCTCAGATCCAAACTTAATCGAAATGCTGCATATCCGCAAGACTAATGGGATAAGGGTCACTTGCTCCAGGGACCTTTACCTGGCCTTCAACATAAATAGAACCTGCTGGAGAGACAGATATGTCTCTGAGGTTGCCACTCCTTATGAATAGGAAACCAGTTCACATCAAACAGAGCCCCTCTGTGAGCCTGTTTATGTGTAGCCTGGATGACTGGATGGGAAACCATAAATTTCTTGCCAGGATTTCACCTATGATCCTCCTAGATATGTGCAGCCATTGTTACCTAAGATTTTGAGTTTAGGCTAGATCCTTTATATTGGGTTTCTCTAGTATTATATCGGGTACACATGGAAAGGCTTATAAAGACCTTTGGGTCAGTATCCTAGTAACCACCAATGAACCTATCAAGTAACAAGAGTATTCTTTCCTTCAGTCACCTAAGTTTTTAGAGAACGTAATCTTACTTGAGTGTTGGCACACTCTCATACTGCACTGGATTTTTTTCAGGATAACTGTTGCCATATTCCTAAGAATTGGGTCGGGAGAGGAACTTAGGAGAAAGCAAGCTCAGCAGCAGGTGGCCAAGAGTAATTACATGTAAACATTAATTGCCACTACATAGTTTGAGTTATTCCTGGATATACAAACAGAAGGCAAACAAGGCACTCCAAACTCAAAATTGGAAAACAGATGTATAGTTCAGGCAGGGAGCAATCAACAAAAAGGGTGAGGTGAAGAATACTTGAACATTCTACACTATGTTGCTTTCACAGTGGGGTCAATTCAAGAGACTGGCACTGGAAACAGCAGCAGTACCAGTGCGGATACAAATTCATTCACAGTACAGTGGCTGTACAAGAATAACAGATAATTAACACCCACAGTAATGGTAATTAGGTGGCTTACAGAAGGGTACTACAGCAGTTAGAGACACCAGGAAGGTGCCAGGTTGTCCAGTTGTGCGGCTCATAGCAGTAAAATAATGGAGGGCACACACTCTGCTACTGTTAGAAGCTGAATAAAACAAATTGAAGGCAGCATTATACCTGGCAAGCTATCAGCTGGCTGTACAAAGCCATGGGGAGGCGGTGTGAGCCTTATGGGACAAACTCCAAAATACATGTCATCAGTAATACAACAGATTGCTTCTCATAGCCTATTGTTTATCAGCCCTATGTAGAGAATTTAGCTGGTCAAAATAAGAATATTTTAAGGATAAATAGGTGCAACTTATGACTGATCAGGGTGTGAAGCACCAGTGGCCACAGAATAGAATGTAGTCCAATGGGTACAATGTTACCAAACGCTGTGACTACAACAAAGAAGTCCACTCACACAGTTTCGTCATAGAATGACACTTAAGAAGGAGTAGTTTTCTGCCATGAGAAGGGTATCCTGCTTATCCATCTTCAGGTGAGGGCTGTATTCAAGAAAACAGTGGAGTGATGAAGTTTATACCCCAAACATGTACCCCGCTCTCAGTTAGATTCCACACTCATTTCGCTTAGTGGCAGCTTCTCATGTTCAGTGGGTAAGGACATCATGGGAGAACATTAAGAGATTAGGAAGATGGTAGTACAATGCTTTTGAAAGATAGCTGAAAAATAACCTCTTTTACCACACCTAACATTGTTGTTTCTTATTTGCAGAAACTGGGTATTACCTGTAAGACATACATCGTACCTTTCAACAATACTTAGTTGACTGGAGATTCCTGCATGTTTGATCACCTGGAACCTTGTTCTTGCTCTTCCATGTGAATGTAAACACCTGTCTTGTATATCACCTCTTGGAACATGCTGACATTACCTGCAATGTATTGTGGTATCAAAGGCATAACGTAAAATTTGAGTTAAAGCCCAAATTATGATATTTACACTGAGGCCACAAAGTTTGCTGAGCTGTACACTCTTCCACAACCCTTAATGTTGCCTACTATTCATGGTGATACTTATATCAAGGGTTCAAATGGTATTTTTGAAATGTGCAGTTCTTGCTCTGTATGCCATTCTTCAGCAGACAGACTACTGTCCATCCATATGGTACATGGCCCATTCGACCCTGCTTGACCTCTAACAGCTATGCAATATGCACACCACCAACAAAGACTGTAATCTTTTATAGGCAGAAATGGAAAATGGCTGGCGCAACATATTTCTACCACAAGGAATCCTATACTTACTCAATAAAACTTCCTGTGCATGTCAAGCAATACTACACATGGTCTGTATTCAGTAATATTCTGAACGAATAGTCTGTACATCATTAATCCTCTCTGGGGTATATAGCATGGTGCTTCTTAACCATGGAGCTTAGCTCACTCAACAGTGCTTGGGCTTAGCTGGTTATGTTTATTAATGTTTTTTTTTAACTCCATGCCTACTATATACCAATAAACTTATCAAACGAATATACAGTTACCAGGTGTCTTACAAATGTACATGCTGCATATAGAATATATATGCAGACAAAAACATCAATTAATTGATGAATGTATTTCTATAAGCACTCTCATTTGAATGTCATTATATGGTCATTAATATAAACTACTGACCACACCATTTTTTATACTACCATGATTGTGCTACAAATACCTTTGAATTGCACATGCCCTGCACATCAACACTGACTGCATAGTTTAGCTTTCCACAGTGTGCTATTTTTCCTGTCTGAATACCCCCTACTGTGATTTATGTACTGTAAGTCTACCAACTATATACACACATAACAAGGTATCTGTTAGCAACCATTTGTTTGTTTCAGTATGTAATAAAAGCAACAAATAGATGTGCACTGTACTCTCCAAGTTACCAGAAATTAAAGTTAATCTCTGTTTGAAATCATTTGATGTGTTTTCCCTTATTTCTTTATTCAGCTGTTTGTTTGTGTACTTGTTAATTGCAAGTGGGAGGCTGAGAGACTCGAGTCACAACCTGAGCTCCATGGTGCAAGACATAAACAGAAACAGCAGTCTGAACATATAAGATGTTCCTGGTACCATACCTGGTTACTAGGCTATGGTCCCTGAGCAGCCATATCTCTAGGCCACATCTAAGCCCATGTGCATGCAAGGCAGCAGCTGATGTCCCTGTCCAACAGAGACACAGTTGGTATCCCACGGCTGTATGTGCTGTTAACCATCCAGCTGACCAGGTTATGCATGCAAAGGTGTAGGTAACTACCCTGCCTGATGTGGACAGGGTGCCCATCACATCACATGGTGATTGTGTAGGACAAACTTACTGCATCACTTGTTTAGGCCCAGACCACAACATCCCTTATTGTCGCTTCTGTGCTTTGTTCAATGCCAGAACTATCCATTGTCGGGCCCTTATTGTAGCCAGATATTTTCACTTACAGTCCTCAAATTCCAATATGGTTTCAGTAAGCCATTTGACAGCAGATCTTCTGAAAAAAACGTAAAGATAGAGACAGAGACAGACCGCACAGGTCAAAACCTACCAATGACGCTTATGTTAAGCTAGTAGTCAGTTCTCTGTTACTCAGTGAGGCACTTTCGCAGTCCCCGATGCCCATTTCTGTTGATTCACAGGTCACTACCGAGACCATTTCAGAATCAGGTATGCCGCAAAACTCCTCTTCGTCTAAGGATCCTGTGGTCATCTCTACCTCAGTAAACAGGTTCTGGATGTTATCCATGATGTCAGATGTCCTTACACCAGAAAGACTTATGCTGATAAATGGAAAAGGTTCTGCACCTGGATCCAGGCTAAGGGAACCAATATGGCAAATCCCTCCCTCCCTCTCATCCTGGATTACTTAGCAGACCTATTACACAGTGGCCTCTCATTTTCCTCTATTAAAATTCATGTCTCTGCTATTTCTGCTCATTTTCCCACTGAGCAGCCCCTTTTCTCACACCCTTTGATCAAACAGTTCCTAAGAGGGGCTAGCAATCTGAGGCCACCCAGAAGGGCACCAATAGCAGCTTGGGACCTTAACTTTGTATTGAAAAAGCTAACCCTTCCCCCTTTGGAACCAGCTACTTATGCAGAGCTAAAATTTCTCTCCTGGAAGATAGTATTTATTCTGGCCATCACTTCAGCCAGAATAGTCTCTGAGCTGCAAGCACTTATGGCTGTGGTACCCTTCATCTTCCATGCAGATAGGGTATCCCTCAAAATTAACCCATCCTTCATGCCCACTGTGGTGTCCGGTGTGGCTCTCAACCAATCCATTCATTTGTCCACCTTTTTTTCTAATCCCCAGAACAAGGAGGAAAGGATTATTCACTCTCATTCCCCTTTCTCCTTCCATCTCCAGTGTCTTACTTCCCTCTTTTTTTCCTTTATCGACCATCTTCCAGGTCATCATATTGTTCTTTCATCACAGCTATCCATCTCACCCATACTGTCCTCTTAAATCCTTTCTTCTTACATTCCTGCTGATATATTGTTTCTATTATATTCCTAAACATTCGCCGTTAGGCACTTCTTGATTCTTCCATTTTTTAGTGACTACCTTATTACCCACCTTTTCAACAATCCTATTAGTTCTTTAACTTTATCTTGGAGTGATCTGTCAAAACAATAAGAATTTTTTTATTAAATTATTCACATTTACTGCCTGATCTGTGGTGTTGTTTCAAAATATATATATTTTTTTATTTAAAAAGTCCTCCGAGTAGGGAATTAGCTGTCTTCCGGGACACTGCACATCCTTTATTAATGTTTCTAGCTTAATCCCTGAATATAAGTACTCATGTGCCCTCTTCATTGGAGCATCTCCAACATTGCCAATACCCCACCCCAGAAATATCTTGGCCAATCTAATCAGCATGTAAAAGTAGTTGTAAATACACTTCTAAACAAATATCCTAAACCTTTGAGCATTTGCCACACATCTAGGGAGATTTAACATTTGTACCGAGTCTAGCTCCTTTACTGGTTCCTGTATGTTTTGGTTCCACTTCAGTCTTGTCTCTTGAATCCATTTCCTTCCTGCTTTTATTAAACCCTCCATTGTCTTAACCTCCACTCTTCTATCTTCAATTATCTGTACTATCTCCAGACTTTGCACTTCATTTTTGATTTTAATTTTTATTGCCTTCGGATGACCTAAAACACCATGATAAATCCACTGCTCGGTTGTCTGACAAACTTCGCTATTGCATTCTTTTTTTTTAATAAGGAATCATGAAAATATAGGGCAATGTCATGGACCTTGCACATAATTAGTTGACTATCAGAAACTTACTGCAGAATATTGACTTGCAGCAGGAGTAGCATCAGCTCATTTAGCTGCTCCGTGATTGCTGTTTTCAGCTTCTTTAACTTTGCGAGTAAACTGCAGTTCCCGGTTGCCGATCACACCACATTTAATACAATCCAGATTTGCAATTGCACTACAGTGTGATTCGGACACAGGAGCTGGCACTTTCTTTTAACTTTAATTAACTAAAACATGCAATTCCAACTTCTGGATTACATAGCATGCAATGTGATCGACTACCGGCAACTGCAGCTTACTTGCTGTTTATAGCGACCCAAGAGAGTTTTTTTTTTGTTAGACAAAATTTAAATGCCAGTACCTGTTTGCCGATCGTGTACAGTGCAGACAGGACTGATAACAACCGGCAGATGCAATTTACAATCAAAGTTATGCACAAAAAAAAAAAAAGGATCACCAGACATATTCTGACTTGATGCAAAGAATGCCCCCTGAACAACAAAAGCTGCTGATATAAGGAAAATATGCATTCCTAAACATGCAGAAACTGTGAAAAAATAGAGAATATTAAACTCAGAAGTGGAAATACATCCACTTCTTGGAGGAACGCAAAATGGAAAGATAATTCACAGTGGGAAGAGAAACAAGACTGGAACTGAGGGCTTACAGGAACAAAGACATTGTGGATGGGGAATTTGTGACGTACTTAGTGGGTGTTAGTTGATTAGCCTAAAGTTGGACCCGAATTTTAAACACTGTGATTGTCCCTTTAAGACCCTACATGTTCCATTGTGATACTTCTAAATAACTAAGGTAGTGGGGACTGATACAAAGTTGCAATTTTAAATTAGTCAACTGCAGAATATAAATGATAACAACCTCACAAGAAAGATACAGCTAAACACTCACTTTCCTGTTAGTTACCTTCAAAAGGACTAGCCTGCTACTACTCATTGCACATACATAAACACTCAGAGGAAAGTTTATCCACATGGATATGTGTGTGCATATATTTATATCGGCATTCTATCAGTGTAGTACCTTGGGTATAGTTCTGTGCAGCTTTGAGCGTGCCTACAGTGATTGGCAAGTGAAATGGGAGAGGATAGTTCAGAACAATGGCAGTCATGCTAATTCGCATGTCACGTCATGGATACATTACCGGTGTAACTGTCACTTAAATAAAAATGTAAATAAAACTTAACTGAAATAAATATAACTTAAATAAAAATCCTCAGAATTACAGATGTCAGAAATGAGCTGTTATCGGCTTGTTAACATAATAAAATGTTAAAAATGACATGCAATACTGTAGTATAATAATATTAACACCTGTTTAATGCACTCCCAATTCCCAGTGTTAACACCAAAAATTATGATCAGTTACTCTTTATTACTTACTAATTAGCTGGTTTACTGAATGGAATGCTGTTTTAAATGAATGTCTTAATTTCTTTCCTTTCTCTTTGTAAATATGCCGACTCTTCTTTACGTTGCATGGATTTTGGTTCTTTATTTCAATCTAAATTTCTACATATTTTGCTGTTGTATGTCTGTAAAGCAATATTGTTGTTTGAATGAATATTCATGCAGCTGCTGCCTCTGTCGGGCTGCAGGCATGTTTGGGGAGGGATTTGCTACTGCGCATCCTGCAAGGTGCTACACTGATAGAATGCCTTTATATCTATATACATAAAAACTGTATCTATATATATCCCCAACTTGCCCAGTGGTTAGACACTAACAGCCACCTCCACACAGGCTCTGACAGTCAAACACACACACACACCTGCCATGTCCTGGAATAAAACCCCTACCTAACTAGTGTATCACACTACAGCAATAAGCAGTTACAGCATGCGCTACAGAGGATACTGGGTTACAGCAGTCCTAGAGGTGTATTCCTAGGTGGTTGGCATCAGCAGGATTCCCAAAGGTGGTCATGTGAATTGTACAGAGTGTGCATACTCTAAAAAGCATTGTTCTTGTCTCAGGCAGACAGAGAGAGACACACACACACACACACACACACACACACACACACACACACACACACACACACACACACACACACTTGGTCTCTTGGAACAGAACCCCTACCTAACTAGTTTATCACACTACAGCAATATGCAATTACAGCACGCGCTACAGAGAATACTGGGTTACAGTAGTCCTAGATGGGTAGCAAACTGGCTCACTGATGAAATCCACCTAATCAAAATATGGGAAGCCAACTCAAGCAGAAGAACCATAATCAGCGGCGTACACAGGGATCAGTCTTGGGGCCTCTGTTATTTGGGATATACTTCTATGAGGTGCAGGCCAAAACCAGTGTGCTATGGCTGACCAAGTTTGCAGATGACTTCAAGCTGGGTGTGGTCATCAATACCCCAAGTGGGTCTCGGCCAAACAAATGACTGGTTCCCGAAACATGGCCTCAAGTGCAATGCCAAAAGTTGCATCATCATTCCCTTTGGGGAGAGTGATGACCCCACCTGGGCAGCCAAGTGCTCTGGATTATGCAGAATGCTCCGTATTCAATGATAAGTGAAGCCACTGTTCCGCTGTTCCACACTGAACAGCTTCGGCTCCACAACACAGGTTTTCATTGGTTTGTATACTTCAATTACTGCCAGTCAGCATCATGGTATACAAATCAATCAAATCGGTATGCTACTGTTCTGCACTGAACAGCATTGGTTGTGCTACACAGTGATTGGCTCATATTCTGCAATTACAATCATGCAAGAATCACCTGTCTTGGTGGATGACATCACCTCAAGTTCTTCAGGGCAGACCCTTCATCCCTCCCCCCTAATCGCCACGGTGACAACGGATGCCTCCCTGATCGGGTGGGGGGGCAGTCCAGGCCACGTGGCAATCTTTTGAGTGCCACTTGCACATAAATGTCTTAAGAGATGAGAGCAGTGCTTTTAGCATTGCAAGCCCATGGCTGTCGGTGGGTCGGAGCTGATACCCTCCCTTTTGTCTACGTCGTCTGCTCCGATTTCCTCTTTGGAGGGATCTCGGCGCCGGGCTTTCCTCGTCGGCTCCCTGTCGGTGCCAGGGGGGTCCTGGTCTCCTCGGAGTGGGGACCTTCAGCCTTGGCTGATCGGGGCACCTTTGAGGTCATGCAGAGCATGCTAGACCCCGTGTCTACCCCACGGTCGGCTCCGTCAGCTCCTCCCTCTTCAGTGCCTGCAGTGGTTTCTACCCACCCCCTTGTACCAGACCATAGAGAGCCAGCCCCTCAGGTTTCCCCAGTGGGAATATCCTCTTCTTCCGAGGCTTCTCCTGATCTGGCAGGAGAACCCCCTCGGAAGAGACAGTGCAAGAGGAAGCACATTGACTCCTCTGAGTCTACAACCTCGGACATCGACTTGGAGGAATCTGAAGGTTCCCCTCGGTCCCCCTCTGAGGATGTCTCTTTTGCTGACATCCTTGAAATCCTTAAACAGAGGGGAAACTGGCCCGCCCTTAACCCTTCAGAGGACGAGTCGGTCTACCTTGAGGTGTTTGGCTCTTGCCCTTCCATCTCCTGGGTGTCTCCTCCCTTTGACCCCCTCATGGTAGTGGTGGCAAGGAAGGCTTGGACAGCCCCCGATTTGGTGGAACCTACCCCATGGAGGCCGTCAAAATTTATTACTGCCCTGAAAGAGAAACAGTTCTTATCTAAAGGTGTCTCTGTTGATGCCATGGTGGTGGCCGCAGTCATTAAGAAGGAATTAGCCGATCCTTCGGTACCTGTCCATCCTCCTAATAAGGAATCTAGGACCATGGACAGGTACGGTAAGCGGATGTTTTTCCTCAGAGACCTTTGCCATGTGGTCGCTGAACTACTTGTGTCACTTCACCTGTCTCCAGAGGGATTTACTCAAGGACATGTGTGATGCTATGCAGGATCCGACAGCTGAGGGGTTCCAAGACAAAATTAATTCCCAGTTGGCAACCCTGAATTCGATTGTCAACTCCTCCATGCGGCTTATCTCGTATGCATCCGATGGGGTGAGTAGGGCCGCAGGCACAAATGTAGCTTTACAACGCCACGCCTGGATGTGGCTTTGCAGTTTTGCGGACCCTTTCAAGGCGTCCTTCACCAATTCCCCCTTTGATGGCTCAACGTTGTTTGGACCTCAGGTGAAGGATACATTGACTAGGTGCGAGCAGGAAGGTAAGACTCTCTCTGCCGTGGGAGTCCATTTTTCTACCCCTTCTAGACCTTATCCCAAAGGTCAGAGGGGGGGGAATGTGGTTCCGCAAACCACAAGGAGTCTCATCTGATGCACAAAGTCGAGTCCCCTCTAGAGGCAGAGGGGGGAACAACAATAGATGCCGCCCTAGGGGCAGGGGTGGTCCGCAAAACCAGGGTAGTAGAGAGACTTTCTCTGATAAATCCTTTCAGCATCCCTGAGGAGCTGCCTGGCTGTCCACCTTCGGAGGCAGTCGGGGGAAGATTATCACTGTACCCAGAAGCCTGGCTTTCCCTCACTCAAGACAAATGGGTACAGTCGATCATATCCGAGGGCTACAAAATCCCCTTTATTCACATCCCATCCCAACCCAAAGGATCCCTTCCAGACGTTCCACCCAGTCTAAGGGAACAAGCAGCATTAGAAATATCGAAGCTGCTGTCAAAAAGAGCTATCCAGCCAGTCCCAGCAGACGAGCAAGGATCCGGAATCTACTCCAAATACTTTTTGGTACCAAAAAAAACAGGGGACTGGAGACCAATGCTGGATCTCAGCAAGCTAAACAAGTATGTGAAGAAAACAAAATTCCGGATGGTCACGCTACAGTCCATTCTACCCTTCTTGGGTCAGGACAATTGGATGTGCTCGACAGACCTTCAGGATGCGTACTACCATATCAAAATGCACAGACGCTCCAGGAGGTTTCTCCACTTCAGGCTGGGAGCCAGTCACTACCAGTTCAGAGCCCTGCCCTTTGGTCTCACTACAGCACCCCCGAGTGTTCACCAAATGTATGGCAGTGGTCGCGGCTCATTTGAGACTTCAAGGATTCCAGGTGTTTCCATATTTGGACGACTGGCTCCTTACCGCCACCACCAGGCGTCAACTTCTGTCCAGAGATTTCACCATTCAAACTTGCCAAGCTCTAGGCATTTCAGTAAATTTCGAAAAATCTGCCTTGTCAATCTATTACCTTTATAGGCGCCACCTTAGACACAGTTCATCTTTCTGCCAGACTGACAGAGCAAAGAGTATCAGATATCCGCAAACACGTTTACCTTCTGCTTCAATGCAACAAGATCAAAGCCAGGATAGTCTTGAAGGTATTAGGACTCATGGCAGCTACCATTACACTTCTTCCCTTAGCTCGTTTTCACATGCGGATCCTCCAGTGGATGCTGTTTTCTCAATGGTCCTTCCAACAGCTCCCAATGTCTCACATCATTCTGCTAACCCAATCATGCAAGAATCACCTGTCTTGGTGGATGACATCACCTCAAGTTCTTCAGGGCAGACCCTTCACCCCCCCCCCAATTGCCACGGTGACAACGGATGCCTCCCTGATCGGGTGGGGGGGGGCATTATCAGGGCAGGACAGTCCAGGGCACATGGCAATCTTTTGAGTGCCACTTGCACATAAATGTCTTAGAGATGAGAGCAGTGCTTTTAGCGTTGCAAGCCCTTCAGGACTCTCTTCCCACAGGGAATATTGCAATTCAGACGGACAACATGTCCGTAGTGTGGTACATCAACAAACAGGGCGGAACCAAGTCCTATCCCTTATGTCGAGAGGTACTCAGACTTTGGCAGTGGGCGATTTCTTCTCAGTGGTTTCTGATAGCAACGCACATTCCCGGGAAGTCCAACGTGATTGCGGACAAGTTGAGCAGGGCTATTCTCATGCCTCACGAGTGGTCTCTAAAAAAATCAGTGCTGGAAGAAATCTTTCGAAGATGGGTCCGGCCTTGCTGCGATCTTTTTGCTACTCCCCAAAACAGCAAGTGTCACGATTTCTTCACCCTCTTCCTTCTTTCAGGTCAACCCACCAGAGACGATCTAGTCCACGATTGGCCCCGGGGACTTCTGTATGCTTCCCCCCTTTTCCACTGATCTCTCAATTAATTCAGAAAGCTATCGCCTCGAGAGTCACTATGATCCTCATTGCCCCTTACTGGCCTCGACAAATATGGTTTCCGTTCCTGCATCATTACCTCTTGGAGCAGCCTTGGCATCTGGACCCAGTGCCAGATCTTTTGATCCACCAGTCTGGCCAGCTGTACCACTCCCTCCAATCTCTCAACCTCATAGTGTGGTTTCTCCGATTCCTACCCTAGCCAGGCTTCCCTTAATTTCTCATTCGGCCCGTAACATCCTGATAGCCTCTCACAAGTCTTCTACCAGAAGGATTTACAATAGTAAGTGGAAACGTTTTTCCTTCTGGGCAGCATCAAAAAATATAGACCCCTTCACTGCACCTATCCAGTCTATCCTAGACTTCTTGGCAGAGCTCTTTCATTTAGGCTCTTCCTCATCTACCATTAGAGTACAACTAGCTGCTATATCTAACTTTCATGTAGGTGTCTCGGACTCCAGTATCATGTCCCACAAACTCTGCAAAGCCTTTCTAAGAGGTGTCTTTTTGTTCAAGCCCCCAATCAAAGATCCCCACCGCAGTGGGACTTGAATTTGGTCCTAGCGTCCTTGATCCCCCCCACTTCGAACCTGCGGCTTCATGCCCTCTTAAGTTGCTCTCATGGAAAACACTTTTTCTAGTAGCCATAACATCAGCTAGAAGGGTATCTGAACTTCATGCTCTTTGCAGTCGTCCTCCTTAGTTTTCCATAAAGACAGGGTGTCCCACCGGACTACTCCGTCCTTCTTGCCTAAGCTTTCCTCTGAGGCAAATCTAAACCAGACTATCGATCTCCCTGTCTTCTTCCCTGATTATTCCAACAGGTCGGAACAAAAGTTACATTTTCTAGATGTTCATCGCCAACTTCGATATTATTTAGACAGGACTAAACAGTCCAGGAAATCTGACCAGCTCTTCTTGTCTTATGCGGAAGGGAAATTGGGCCTTCCAGTTTCTAAAGTGTCCCTCTCAAGATGGCTTACCTCTATAATTACCTGCATCTATGAAATCAGACATCAAAAACTGCCTTCAAGACCTAGAGCTCATTCAACCACGGCTTTAGCCACATCTGTAGCTTTTCAGGACAGGCTACCAATAGATTCCATTTGTGCAGCAGCCACATGGGCTTCTCCTTATAACTTTATCTCACATTACAAATTGGATATGGCCTCCAGAAACAATGCCAACTTTGGTTCCACTGTTCTCAAGAGTCTGTTCCGATAAGCCACCCAGGGTAAGGTGCTAGGGACGCGGTCCCATCCAGCAAGAATGAAGGTGAGATTGACAACTTAACATTGAGAAGTTATGTACCTACCATAACGTTCCATGTTAGTTGTCTTCTTCTCGCCTTCTTTCTTGCGTCCAACCCTCCTTCCCCCCAGCCTGGACAGACCAATAGGAATTTTTGGGATCTTCCATTGGGGCTTCCTTCCCACATGTTCTACCACCTCTATTCTCCCTTTTATGTTTGTGGTAGCTTGCATACAGGTTTAAATAGAGGTGGGTTCTTTTTCTCTCTTCCCCATACTATGGAGACTAGAACTGCTTGGTTTTAGCTATCAAACGAGATCTAAGTAGTTACTGCCTAGCATTGTGGGATATAGGGGAGCCTCGAGCCGGTGGAATTAGCTCTCGAGCTTTAGTATTGGCCGAGTCGGAGCCGAGGATCGGCTCCGAGCCCATCCAGTAAGAAAGAAGGCGAGAAGAAGACAACTAACATGGAACATTATGGTAGGTACATAACTTCTCATTATGGCACACGGATAAGCTGAAAAAATGTGTTCCATTGCATGTCAAAAAACTTACTTGCAGAATTTATTCCAAAATGTATCCTGAGAAATCTATATCTACCAAATGGAGTGCTGAATGTAGTCAGTAGTGAAGATTTGCGATCAAGCATCACTTGCCAAAATTAACTCTTTGCATCCAGGACAGAAAAAACAGTGTCATTGGGCATCAAGTCAATGAATTCCTCAACTGTAGGCATAGAATGATGAGGTCTCTTTAATGCTTCGTTCAAGTGTGTTGGGTTCATGCATATTCTGATTTTGTCTGAGCTATTTTTGTGAGCAGTTGCCATGGAAGATACCCATTCAGTTGGTTCTGTAATTGGACCAATTACACCTTGCTGTACCATTTTATACGACTGGGCATTGACTTTGTTCTGCATAGCTATCGGAACTCTCCTTGCTGGTCCAACCACTGGATTGACCAGTGGGTCTATTTTCATGGAGTACACAAATGAAGTTTTCCTAGCTTGTCATCGAAAACATCAGCATACTCTGAGGAAATAGCATAGGTGAAACTGGAACTAGAAAATGTGCTAACATAATGGACTTGTTTGGTAAAAGAAAGCAGTTTCATTCTCAAACTGTCTCTGAGACCTAACAATGACTGCACAAGTCTTCAGACTACATAGAATTTCAAGCTGTAACTGTTCCCAGCCGAATAGCATGAAAGCACTACTAAGCCTTCAGTTTGAATTTCTTCACCCCCATAAGCAACAAGTTTCTCACAATTAGCCACATTAAGTTGCTCACCAGCTCTCACCTTAGCAAATGTTTCTGCTGTGGTCTTACCACTGATCAGGACAGTACAAAAAAAGTTTATTCTTTGCCAACAAATCCAGTGCATTAATCGTTTTACCAATCATTGATATACCATCTACATAGAAAGTAGGGTTGCAGCTTTCCACATGATCAACTTGCATTTTTAAGTGACCCTTCTTTATAACTTAATGAGGTTTGCTTGACTTGCAAAACCTTCAAAAATGGTTCAGTTTTTTTACACTTGTGGCATTGCTGACCAAATGCTAAGCACTTTTCTCTTTTAGACTCATGATTGCCACCACAATTATGACAGTTGACAATAAAACTTGACTTGGGATTTGCTGACTCACCCCTTCTACTGCACTGAGCATGCCCATTTTACTAAGCTAGTCTTAGAACTTGCTGGAAAGCTACATGATTTCCCAGGGGAACCCACAGGGTCTGCAGCTGCCATGTGCTTAGACCTGTTTCTGCTAGCCATGTGCTGCATGCTGTCTACATTTGCTCGGGAGCCTGCTGAAACCATGCTTTTATCACTTGCAAGCGTGCTTGTGTGCCTTTGTGTGAGCTCATAGATTTGACAAATCTCAATACCTTTGCTCAGTGTTAAATCACTGTCACAAAGAAAAATCTTTTTCACTGCAGCATTATTAGCACCGCACACAAGCCTGTCCTTTACCAACTCATCATTCAAATCACCAAACCAACACATTTTAGCTTTGTTTCTCAAGTCAGTAATTTAAGCTGTAAAACTTTCACCTGGCTTTTGGTCTCTTGTATAAAAGGGTCTCTATTATATAAATGAAGCATTAAAATGTCAACTCACCTTTGATCGACCCCTACTTCTTGAAGCTGCACAACATCTAACTGCCAAATCATTGATTTCTTGCCAAGGGAAAGAAATCGGTTGGCCGTTCATTTAAATATGCCCTTTTTCTGACTGTAGTGCGATCTCGGAGTTAGTATATTTAGTTAGGGTTGTGTGGGGGGCACAGCCCCCCCCCCACTTTAATAGTGTTTGTTGTAATGCGGTGTGTGTGTTTAGGGTTACTGATTTCTTTCCCTTGGAAAGAAATCGATGATTTGAGAAACAGGGGTTGATCAAAGGCGAGTTGACATTTTAATGCTTCATTTATATAATAAAGACCTATATAAAATAGGTGCATTTGTAATGTAACATTTGCCTGTGGGTTGCACATTTCTCTAAATTTATGTTTCAAGCACTCTGGGTCCTCCATTGATTCAGCCAGTACAACAAAATGACGACCCCCCTCTCCTACATATACTGCTGGTACATACACACATGAACGCTGTCTTTCAATGGCCTCTGACCCTCCTAGGTTAAGGAAAATGAATGCCCTGGCATGTGCATCTTTGTCAGAAAAAGCTGCTTGTATGAAAACATTGTATTCTTGTTCAAATACTCTCCAGTTCTTTGAAATATTATGATCAATACAAGTGGACTTGGTCTGTAAAATGCCTCTGCCATAGTAACACACACTAGTGAAGGCTTTTGCAATTATATATGAACATACACACATATACATAAGCCAGAAATTCATGCCAGTACTTTTAACTATGCCCAATAGCAAAATAAGCCTCTGAAACAACTGAACTGCGTAGCACAAGAACACTTTTGAAATCACTGTACTTGGCAAAACTACCTCTTATCAGTGGTAAGAAACATTTCAAAATTATTGCACTATGCAAATAAACTGGGAAAAGAAGCTCAAAGAAACATTTTGAAAAGATTGCACTTTACAAATAAATTGTATACAGCACACTGAACTCTTTCAAAATGGCCATGCTTTGCTAAATAACTCTGTAGAGTGTAAGAAACACAAATAAATGTAGACAGCACAAGAAACTTTTCTAAATGGCAGTATTCTGACTGCACTTCATGAAATAGTTGCACTTTGCACACAGTAAACTCTTCAAAATAAAGACACTTTATACACTCTGAGAGACTTGGAACAACTTGAGCTAAGGTTTGAATAGCTTCTGTCAATGTGAAGCTAACTCATGCTCAAATACAGTCGTCTGCCAAAAGACATGCAGTCATCTTGCTTTACTTGTACTTAATTTGTCCTTTTTATTATATTTGTTATGCCCATTTAACCTGTTTTTGTGCTCATTATACTCTAAACATACTTATTTTACTCTAAACATACTCATTTTACTTTAAACATGCTCATTATGCAACTCCGAGGCAAGTCTGAAACCCCTATGAACTTTTATGATAATTTTATCAAATATCGTAATTGCGAATATCTCATTTAAGCAATAATGCATTTTGGGTCTTTCATTTGATTAATAATACTTTTTGTGCTATTAATTTGATTAATAATGCATTCCATGCCCTTCAAATGCTCTGCATTATTTCTTTTATAAAATAAATAATTTGTACAGGTTTTGGTTACCTGTAGTTTGTTTCTGGACCTTTGTTTACATCCAGTCTGTTTAGCATGCTTTCATTGTTAACTCTGCACCTCATGGCTTAGAAGGTAGTCTCCTAAATCCTGGTTCTGACACCATGTTGCTCATCTGGTCAGGATAAAACAGACGAACATTTGTGGGTTCTGTTGAAGCAGCTTTATTATATACAAACATCAGAATTGAGGCTTAGTATCTTAAACTTAAATAAACTTATAAACAGACTAACTACCACACTCATACATGTTAACACTCTGGCTGGTCTCTCAAAATGGCATTGCTGCCTGCATGTGCTCGTTATTTATATGCATGTGCCACACTTGGAAATGCTTCTTAAGATACAGCACACACACCGTTTTACACCTTTGTGTACCAAGGACATCAAATGCAAAAGGACTAAAGTCCTTAACATCTTCAGTCTTCTTTTCCCAGTTAGAGGTTGCACAGTGGATCACCTGTCCGCTCATGACTGGCAGTGGAGTTTTACAGTGTCGAGTTGCCATCCCAGTGCCCAACCTTCCACAAAAGGCACACACATGCACACACTCACACCTAGGGCTAATTTAGAGTGTCCAATTCACCTACAGCATGTCTTTGGGAGGAAACCGGAGCACATGGAGGAAACCCACGCGACCACAGGGAGGACATGCAGACTCCGCACAGAAGGCACCCCAGCTGAGGATCAAACCGGAGAGCCTCTTGCTGTGAGGCAGCAATGCTAACCGCTGCACCACCGCGGTAAGGTTTTGAAATGAAGCTAATAAAATCTTCTCAACAATGACCCAGAAGAGGCAGCTCTGCAGGTAATGTCAACAACATCATACACACACTTTAAACATGCTTAATAACAAAAGAAGCATATATTAACAAGGCATTCAAAGATTTTCTTTTTATCTCCAAAAGGGAATGCTAACCATTAACTTATGCATGTTCTCAAGAGATAAAATAAAAACTTTGACATACTAGATTTACAATTTAAAAATTATGAAAGTTAAAGGAGCAGAAAAATATGTTTTCTTCCCCTAAGTTGTCAAAAGCTTTCCCATCGTTGTCAGAGAGGCTGAGATTATCAGCAGCAATCTGTTTAGCAATAACTGTTTTGGATAATGAAATCAGTGCTGGATCTGCTTTAGGGTGAGAAAAGAAATATGTGGGTGTGGGGTACCCTGTTTAACCCTGGGGGAGGAGGTTGACTGTCAGGTAATCTAGAAGGTCGTGAAAAAAAATACATTATCTAGAGCAGGCAAAACAGGAAAAACAGCTACAGACTTAGATCTATCCAATTGTGACAAATCATAATATATTTTCAGTAGAATAGGAATTTCTTTTTGTTACCACTTAGAAACATTTTGTTACCACTTATAAACCTTGTTTATATTAGAGTCTCAGAAAAAAGATGAATCTTCAAGAGGGAAAGCTGACGCAACACTTGAGACACAGGATGTTCAGACTAAGAAGAAATTACTTAAGTAGAACAATCTCCCTGCAATTCATGTTGTTCTGGCTGAAAATCATAGTCAGAAACAGACTTGCTTGAAGCAAGAGTAAAACAAAAGCTAAAATGAATTCCTTAAAAACACCCAAGCAAATCTTCCCTGTCCACAAAAACATGAGAAGGGAAGGTTTTCTTCATTATGCACACTTTTCCTGGGAAAATCACTGGAAAATGACTGATCCGTAGAAGCCATACTCATCCCAAGCTTGGGCTCCCTTCACCTGCCCCTAAAGCCAACAAAACTGGTTCCCCCTTGCCCACCAAGGACATCCCAAAACCTATTGTGGATATGTCTCTCCACCATACCTCAAAACGTCTTAATGCAAGAAATCTGGACAAAGCTTCAAATAATGGGGGACAAAGTCGCAAAAATAGTGACCAATTTTAAATATTGCTGTTATAAACTTAGAAAGTTCTTACAATTACGTGATTTGTGTTAGCATGTATTTTCTGAACTATATGAAGTTTGAAATTCAAATGTATTGAGTCTTCAAGCATCAGTAATTTGCCAGAAAACCATACGTTTTAAGAGGGACAGACCAAAAATATGAGGCAAAAATCTGGAACATTCTGCGAAAATCTGGACAGTTGAGAAGTAAGCTATCCACCAGTTCATAGTGACTGTATGTTCAACAACAAAGGGACTGGGGAAAAATGACAGGTCTGAGGAACCAAGGATAGTCAAAGCAGAATGACCCACCAGTGGCTGAGGCACAACAGGAACCAGCCTGACACCCAAAGACTCCTTAATAACTTTCTTTTTGTGGACAGAGAAAGAAGGAACCACAGAGACTTGTAGCTGCTCCATCGGTTAAGCTGAAAATGGATGCTTCAATAATGGATATTGGAGTCTGACTGAATCAGTAACAAATAAAGTAGAAAACAAGTGGGTCTAAGATAAGCAAAATACTGACAGTACCCGGAAGCACTATATCCTGCCACAGACCTACATAACTTGTAGGAAAATCTGTTCATAATAGTAGAAATTTTACACAAAATGCTCACAAACTTTTCAAAAAAAGAAAAGCCCTCAGAAATGCCATCACAGTCCTAAAACACTTATAGCAAATAGCATTTTAGTCAGAAAAACAAGTTTTCCTCAGAAAAATATATTTTGTGGAAGGTTTTCCCCATTAGGATACTTATCTGCCCAGCCTTGAAGGATCACTAGCTAAATGACAGTTCCATAGGCTTGCCAAAGGTGTGCACTTCAGTGGCAAGAAAACTTTGATTATTGTTCTGCTTTGTCCTTTTCTAATATAATTTCTCACTCTCTTCTTTTCCCTACAAATTCACTAAACTTGCCTGCAAAGTATTTCAGCAATCCTTAACCCCACTTCTCTTTCTCTTATCCTACCTTCTCCCTTCCTGCATACCCTTTGCATGAACATTTCTACTCAGTTTTTCTTCAAATGCTGCTTACAAACATAAATACAGATTAATAAAAACATCTTCATCTGCCCTCTTTGCCCCTACCTCTCTTATAGCCTATCCTTCCAGACTGGCAGCATTCTATTAGAATGGAAATCTGCCATAATCATTTTCTCCTGCTGAAAACTGTAATCATATTAAACCTCGACATTTCTAGTTTGCATCCAACCTCTCACTCATAGCAAAAAAATAAAAAAAAGGAGAAAGCCCATCTATACAGAAATCCTGTAATTTACAGAAAAATGTAGAAGAGTTTCATTCCATAAGCACAGCTTCCAACCAGGCTATAATACAACCACATAACTGCTTACTGCTAGCAATATTATCTTTAATAATAGGGATAAACGCTGTCTAACAGGTGCAGTTTTCATTGACATGAAACGGTCAAGCCAAAAATGTTGCTTCTTTCTCAGGGAGGATAAGCAATGATTGCTGTTAAAACTACCAGTGCAAAAAAAAAAAAAAAAAAAAAACGGTAAAAAGCACTTTACAAATAAGTCACCCTCACAAAGGGAAAATTTTCTACACGGAAAATAAGTTTTCGGTTTGGTTTACGCAACTTTAAAACAAAAAACAAACTCACTGTAAAGTACATTGCAGTCTCAAGGCAGTCCATTAAAAACACAACACTCCTAGCTTTAAAACAGTTTCCTGAAGAGGAAAGTAATAAATCAACAAAATTAAGAAATAAGTTATTCCTAAAGGGAACTTACCTACTCAGCTAAGGAAATAAACAAGCAGACTTGTTGATTCATGAAAGTCTGAGAGGACCGTATGCTTTAGCATCCATAAACTTCTGAAAGGCTTTGCACCCAAACTTGTCTTTTAGTCAGCTCAGCTTGAGCTGCTTGACAGTTTGGGCATGTGGAAGGAGCCCTGAAGCTTTGGAAGCTAGGCAGCTGTTATATCCTTGGCAAGATATAACCCATACAGCTAAGTCTACTGCAGCAGTTATCAATTTGATGAGCATCTGATGTAATGAATATTGTAAAGGCGATAGAAGAATTGGGAGTTAGGATCCTTAAAAAAGACAGTACAAATTACAAAAGTAAACAATTTGTGGGAAGAAGGTGTTCAGGGTAAAGAGTGGGATTTGAGGGAATGAAGAAACTGAACAGTTTATGTAATGCGAGAGTACTGAAAAAGGAAATGTGTATAATGTATGACAAGGAAATGTGTATAATGTATGAAAATGTTTCCGTGATAAAAATCAATGCACATGTACTTGTGTCAGTTTTTGTTGCAATTTAATAAAGATGTTCATTAAAAAAACTAGAGCAATGTATACTACAACAATTAATCTATTAAAATGAAAGGAATGTTTTGCAACCCAAATGAGGAAAGGTAACACAGTCTGTGGTCATTTTCAGAGATGCAAAAACTGCACATGCATACAAAGAGAGAGACAGACTGGATAAGATGCTAACTATGGTAAAGTTAAAGGGAGCCTTCAATAAAAGTAAGCCAGCAAGCAACAGCATTTACAGATAAATCTGTCAAGTCAGTTTTGCGCAATCATTTCTGTACTTGCTCAACCCCCCTCCCCCTCAATCCCTCTCTTTGTCTAGACTACAACGTTATATGTCCAATACAAATAACCTAAAGTGATGGAAACCTTACTTTCTACAGAAGTGGAAAATATAACAAAAGTTCTGACTTATAAGAACATGGTATATGAGCACATGTAAAACACATAAAACTTAGGTGGGCACATAATACTGCATATTTTGAGGGTTATAACAGAGGTTCAGCAATGAAATGGAAAGCAGCTCTCTTGAGAGACATCACCATTACACATTCTCACCTCGATGGAAAAAGATCTAACTAGATTGGTATGCCACTCTAATATATCACATCTATGTAAATAAACTGAACAATTCAGACATGCACACACAAAAGTAAAACAGTGAACAGTTCCTCACCAATATTTAACATTCCACCTTGGCTCTGATGATATTTCAACCACCTAGTGAGCTATGCAATGTTATTCTTCTTTTCTGCATCAAACAATGTAATAGTCACCAACCACAAGGCAGGGTTACTGACTGCATTTTTTTCAAACGCTTTTGCATGGTCAGCCCAAATGTATTCCCCAGACAGAATTCCAGAATTACGTCAGCATTTTGCACCTCCTGCAATGTACACGTGAGTCACACTTCGGAGCATTTCTCCTGAAAACATTCCCACTTCAAGGAATATACAGGGAGGGGGAAGGCCACACCTACCAGTCTAGAAGACAGGTTCCATCATGTTTTTTGGGTTTTTTTTAAACCTGTGGAACCCACTTCAATTTAAATGGGCATTTATGAAACTGGAAAGAAAAAGGAAAGCACGTGTAAAATCATCTCAGCACAAGAAATATGCACAAAATGTATAGTAATGGGAGGACAGAGGCACAAAAACAAGGATACATTTTAAATATTACTCTTCTAAGCTTAGACAGTTGACAGAACAAGATTTCTAAAACTCAAATGTGGGTCATTATTTACTGAATTCAATCCTCAGTGACTTGCCAGAAAACCACACATTTTATGAAGACAGGACCAAAAATAGGAGGCAGAAATCTGGACAGTTGAGAGGTATGGTTAAAATGGAGTCCATAGCAACAGTAACCTGCTTACAATCCTGTTTCCTTTTGTAAGCAACCTTACCCCCCCGCCAAGAAAAAATGAGGTAGGAGATTTCCAAAAGATAAAGGCTCTGTTTTGTTTAGGAAGCTCTTAGTGATGTTAAAGTTTGAGATTTACTACATTTAAATGGATCTTCACTTTAACAATTTAATTTAATGTGAAGATTTAGAAGTCATGGTAGTTTAATCAATTAATAATTTAATGTTTCATGACTTCTAACCACAAGAATGAGGGGCACTGTTGAATGGGACAGTGAAGGAGGATCAACTCGGCCACTTACAATGAAAATAAACTGTAAGCAAACAAGATGATAAACAATACTACATGCATGTCAGTAATGTATAAAAAATTGTGCAAGTAAAATTACAAACTGACAATACACACAAGCTTGTATACTAATTTGCACATATAATTATTTTAAAATATAGTGGTTTAAAATATTTATAAATCACTGATTCATAAATCCCACAAGAACAGTAGCTGTTGCCAATTATTTTAAAAAATGCAGCAATCCTTTCAGGCTGGTATCCGTTCAAATCCCTTGACAACCTGAACAGCTACACCATGCTTACACAAACTAAACTACACCACTAGGAAAAAAGACACACCTGGACTGAAAAAAAAAATCAATTAGCAAATTAAAGGCATTCTTCCTAGTTGGGTTACTGAATAACAGGTTTATTGCTTATGTTTGGGTAGCTATTTCATTATGAGGATATGCGAATATTTTGCTAGTCTGTTTTCACCTATCCTTGCACTATTATGATCACATTTAGCTACAGTGCACATCAAGCTACCTACGTAGACTGGTTTTCTTATACATAAAGGGAGGATGCAAAGAATGTATAAGAGCACATCTATTATATTTTTAAGCAATTGAAGTTATGATCAGGTCTCACAAAGTGAAAAAATAATGGTTTAAAAACAGGATCATTACATCTGAAACAACAAAAGAAGCTGCTGATTATGTAATCATAACTATTTGTTCATATTACTGTGTAACTGCACAATCAGTACAAAATATCCTGTGAGACTCGTGTTGTATTTTCTCATGTAAATGCAAGGGCAAGTTTAGTATGACTACAGGTTAACACCAATACTAAATAAATGCATTTTTTAGATACAGATTACAATGCCATCCCCATTCGAGACAAAACATGTTTTATCCATCTGATATGTTACTGGTTAAACCTAAAAAGAAACAGATGTACACTGCTACAGCTGTAGTGCATGCATGCTCCGATTCCATCCTCCTTGTACAATGTCAGTTAGAGAAAAATGCCTGCGCCACCATGCTATGTTACATGAAATATTCTGGATACTGTAGCTTGTGATACAAGAGTCTATGAGACCAAGTACCAAATGACATACACAGTATATGTTTTATCAAATAATAGACACTGACTTTATTTTCAGAAAACTCTAGGACAAAGCCAGAAAAAATACACAGTAGGGTTGACAGTTTTCTGTTATAACGATCGTTCATTGTGGTTACCATAGCAACTAACCACAATGAATTATCGCTCTACTACAGAAACAAGTTATTAATTTAGAAAGCAGCTAGGTATACATTACTCATGTTCCTTTTTTTTTAAATATTGGGAGAAAGTTTGCTCTTACAAAGATCGTTCATTGTGGTTACCACAGCAAGGAACCACAATGAACGATCGCTCTAAAAACTAAGTTTTTAATGTAGTGAAAAAACAAGCGTACAGGCTTGCAAACTAGCCAGAGACCGATAATATTGAATTTCCACTTAACGCAATTTATTAAAGTACAAATACAGCGTTTTCGCTACTGAAAAGCCAGTAGCTTCTTCAGCTTCTTCAGAAGAAGCTACTGGCTTTTCAGTAGCGTAAACGCTGTATTTGTACTTTAATAAATTGCGTTAAGTGGAAATTCAATATTATCGGTCTCTGGCTAGTTTGGAAGCCTGTACGCTTGTTTTTTCACTAAGTTTTTTTCTTTTCTCGTGGTTCAAAGTTTTTAATGTACAAAGTAGTGCTCAGCCTGTTAGAGCAAAAAATCTGGACAAAGCCTAAAATAAAAGGGGTACAAATGCTAAACACAGTAAAACTGCTCTTTCTAAAATTATTGTTCTTTGCGTTTACTCTAGAAATGAAACGCAATGAACGATCCAGCTGTCTAAAAAGTAAAATAATAACACAGGATCCTAACTCTGACTCTTAGCAAATCCTAAAATAGTGGGGTGAACAACTGCTCCAGACTGTTATTTTTAGGATGATCATTCATTGTGGTTCCTATAGAAACGAACCACAATGAATGGCATTAATGAATGCAGACGTTGTAAAACAGGACAAACTTTACCATACCTCTCAGCCTCTTAGATTCCGAAATCAGGACTTTTTTTTTTTTAATTGCTAATACAAACTTGTAAAGTTGATCGAATAACAGGTTTTGCATTAGTATGAATTTTCTGAAGGGTATGAAATCTGAAACTGAAAGTCTGTCATAAAACCACAATTTTATGAAAAACCGAACAAAAATATGAGGCAAAAATCCAGACTTCTGCCATAGGATAGTTGACAATGGGAGCCAAAATACAACTGGAATTGAGGACATACAAGAAAAAAGACACCGTGTGAAGGAATGTAAGTGACGTTGTAAAGTGGGCGTGGCTTTATTCAGCTGTTTTGCGGACCCGAATTTTAAACACTGGGATTGTCCCTTTAAAGGTAAGATTGAAAAGAATGCACTCTGCAATGTGCACTAGAGAAGTTAGATGTGAAAGTAGGTAACTTGAGTTTTACCTGTTTAAAAAGTTAAGGTTTAGTGGACAGTTACTATTTTTAAAACAGCAAGCTGGATTGAAAGGGGTGGTTACTTTTGTATTTTGGTACTATGAAATACTGTAGGATGGCCAATAAATTTAAATAATTGAAGGGGTGGGATTTCAAAAATGATGATTTTGTGATTACTCACATAAGCCAGAGAAAGTAGAGAGAAATGAGATATATGGTCAGAGGCGGGCAACTAGAAAGACAGTGGTATTTAACAAGACAACTTAAATGGGTGGAAGGGTGGGAAAAAAATCTGCCTGACTCAGAACAGAGAGAGCTGTGGCCTCTTTTGAAGTTTTAATATGCTGTTAAAACAGAATGCAAGTAAAACACAAGGTAAAGAAAACAAACTACAGTATTCAAAATATAGAAAGGGAATACAGTAATACAAAAAATAAAAGCAAACTAACCTTTCCTTCACAGCAAAGTGTAGCAGAGTCTGGATGAGCAATTACCAGTACACAGTGCTGAAGTGCCAGAAAAATATACTCAGCTCTGTATATCTCCAGATAGTTTAAAGAGCACTCTGTCAGGACACAGGAAGTCTCCAGCAATGATATGCAGACTTTTACTAATCGGGTCTAATGTTATGCAAGTAATCCTTGAGATAGTCAGATAACACACAGGATGTGAAACCAGTTAAATTAACTTAAGACACAAAGAAAAAGGGGAAGGGGAGGTAACACCTTCAGCAGCAATCTGAAAAACTATACAGTGAAGCAAAAATAAGAGTGCACAACTCTGAAGCCAGCCAGCAGTGGTATAAAATTAGTCAAAGAATTACAAGTACACAACTCTGAAGTGCCAGAAAAATATACTCAGCTCTGTATATCTCCAGAGAGTTTAAAGAGCACTTTGTCAGGACACAGGAAGGCTCCAGCAATGATATGCAGACTTTTACTAAGAGGGTCTAATGTTATGCAAGCAATCCTTGAGATAGATAACACACAGGATGTAAAACCAGTTATACTAACTTAAGACACAGAGAAATAGGGGAATGGGGGACACCTTCTGCAGAGATCTGAAAAAAAAACTATACAGTGAAGCAAAAATAACAGTGCACAACTCTGAAGTCAGCCAGCAATAATTTAAAATTAGTCAAACAATTACAAGTTCACAGCTCTAAAGTGCCAGAAAAATATACTCAGCTCTGTATATGTCAAGATAGTTTGAAGAGCACTCTATCAGGACACAGGAAGGCTCCAACAATGATATGCACACTTTTACGAAGAGTGGTTAATTTTATGCAAGTAATCCTTGAGATAGTCAGATAACACACAGGATGTAAAACCAGTTATACTAACTTAAGACACAGAGAAAAAGGGGAAAACGGGGGGGGAACCTTCAACAGAGATCAGAATAACTATACAGTGAAGAAAAAAATAACAGTGCACAACTCTGAAGTCAGCCAGCAATGATATAAAATTAGTCAAACAACAATTACCAGTACACACATCTGAAATGCCAGAAAAATCTACCCACCTCTGTATATCTCCAGATAGTTTGAAGAGCACTCGATCAGGACACAGGAAGGCTCCAGCAATGATATGCAGACTTTTACTAAGAGGGTCTAATTTTATGCAAGTAATCCTTGAGATAGTCAGATAACAAACAGGATGTAAAACCAGTTATACTACCTTAAGACACAGAGCACAACTCTGAAGTCAACCAGCAATGATATAAAATTAGTCAAACAACAATTACCAGTACACAACTCTGAAGTGCCAAAAAAATATACTCAGCTCTGTATATCTCCAGATAGTTTGAAGAGCACTCTGTCAGGACACAGGAAGGCTCCAGCAATGATAGGCAGACTTTTACTAACAGGGTCTAATTTTATGCAAGTAATCCTTGAGATAGTCAGATAACACACATGATGTAAATCCAGTTATACTAACTTAAGACACAGAGAAATAGGGGAAGGGGGCACCTTTAGTAGAGATCTGAAAAACAATAGAGTGAAGCAAAAATAACAGTGCACAGCACTGAAGTCAGCCAGCAATGATATAAAATTAGTCAAACAACAATTACCAGTACACAACTCTGAAGTACAGGAAAAATATACTCAGCTCTGTATATCGCCAGACAGTTTGAAGAGCACTCTGTCAGGACACAGGAAGGCTCCAACAATGATATGCAGACTTTTACTAAGAGGGGCTAATTTTATGCAAGTAATCCTCGAGATAGTGAGATAACACACAGGATGTAAAACCAGTTATACTAACTTAAGACAAAGAGAAAAATTGGAAAAGGCGGAACCTTTTATAGCGATCAGAAAAACTATACAATGAAGCAAAAATAACAGTGCACAACTCTGAAGTCAGCCAGCAATGAAATAAAATTAGTCAAACAATTACCAGTACACACCTCTGAAGTGCCAGAAAAATATACCCAGCTCTTTATATCTGCAGATAGTTTGAAGAGCACTCTGTCAGGACACAGGAAGGCTCCGGCAATGATATGTAGACTTTTACTAACAGGGTCTAATTTTATGCAAGTAATCCTTGAGATAGTCAGATAACACACAGGATGTAAAACCAGTAAAATTAACTTAAGACACAAAGAACTAGGGGAAGGGGGGGAAACACCTTCAGCAAAGATCTAAAAACTATACAGTGAAGACAAAATAGCAGTGCATAACTCTAAAGTCAGCCAGCAATGATATAAAATAAGTTAAACAATTACCAGTACACAACTCTGAACTGCCAGAAAACCATACTCAGATCTGTATATCTCCAGATATTTTGAAGAACACTCTATCAGGACACAGGAAGGCTCCAGCAATGATATGCAGACTTTTACTAAGAGGGTCTAATTTTATGCAATTAATCCTTAAGATAGTCAGATAACATGCAGGATGTAAAACCAGTTATACCAACTTAAGAAACAGATACATAAACTTAGGGGGGGCAACTTCAGCAGATATCTGCAAAACTATAGAGTGAAGCAAAAATAACAGTGCACAACTCTGATGTCAGCCAGCAATGATATAAAATTAGTCAAACAACAATTACCAGTACACACCTCTGAAGTGCCAGAAAAATATACCCAGCTCTGTATATATCCAGATAGTTTGAAGAGCACTCTGGCAGGACACAGGAAGGCTCCAGCAATGATATGTAGACTTTAACTAGCAGGGTCTAATTTTATGCAAGCAATCCTTGAGATAGTCAGATAACACACAGGATGTAAAACCTGTTATACTATCTTAAGACACAGAGAAATAGGGGAAGGGGGGGCACCTTCAGCAGAGATCTGAAAAAGTATAGAGTGAAGCAAAAATAACAGTGCACAACTCTGAAGTCAGCCAGCGATGATATAAAATTAGTCAATCAACAATTACCAGTACACAGCGCTGAAGTGTCAGAAAAATATACTCAGCTCTGTATATCTCCAGACAGTTTAAAGAGCACTCTGTCAGGACACAGGAAGGCTCCAGCAATGATTTGCAGACTTTTACTAAGCGGGTCTAATTTTATGTAAGTAATCCTTGAGATAACACACAGGATGTAAAACCAGTTAAATTAAGTTAAGACACAGAGAACTAGGGGAAGGGGAGGTAACACCTTAAGCAGCAATCTGAAAAACTATACAGTGAAGCAAAAATAAGAGTGCACAACTCTGAAGCCAGCCAACAGTGGTATAAAATTAGTCAAAGAATTACAAGTACACAACTCTGAAGTGCCAGAAAAATATACTCAGCTCTGTATATCTCCAGATAACACACAGGATATAAAACCAGTCATACTAACTTAAGACACAGAGAAATAGGGGAATGGGGGACACCTTCTGTAGAGATCTGAAAAAAAAACTATACAATGAAGCAAAAATAACAGTGCACAACTCTGAAGTCAGCCAGCAATAATTTAAAATTTGTCAAACAATTACAGGTTCACAGCTCTAAAGTGCCAGAAAAATATACTCAGCTCTGTATGTCTCAAGATAGTTTGAAGAGAACTCAGTCAGGACACAGGAAGGCTCCAAAAATGATATGCACACTTTTACGAAGAGTGGCTAATTTTATGCAAGTAATCCTTGAGATAGTCAGATAACTGGAAAACTAGTTATACTTACTTAAGACACGGAGAAATAACGGAAGGGTGGCGAGACACCTTCAGCAGAGATCTGAAAAATTATACAATGAAGCAAAAATAACAGTGCACAACTCCGAAGTCAGCTAGCAATGATATAAAATTATTCAAACAACAATTACCAGTACACAACTTTGAATTGCCAAAAAAATATACTCAGCTATGTATATCTCCAGATACGTTGAAGAGCACTCTGTCAGGACACAGGAAAGGCTCCAGCAATGATATGCAGACATTTACTAACAGGGTCTAATTTTATGCAAGAAATACTTGAGATAGCCAGATAACACACAGGATGTGAAATCAGTCATACCAACTTAAGACACAGAGAAATAGGGGGAGAAGGGGACACCTTCAGCAGAGATCTGAAAAACTACAGAGTGAAGGAAAAATAACAGTTCATACCTCTGAAGTCAGCTAGCAATGATATAGAATTATTCAAACAACAATTACCAGTACACAACTCTGAAGTGCCAGAAAAATATACTCAGCTCTGTATATCTCCAGATAGTTTGAAGAGAACTCTGTCAGGACACAGGAAGGCTCCAACAATGATATGCAGACTTTTACTAAGAGGGTCTAATTTTATGCAAGTAATTCTTAAGATAGTCAGATAACACAGTTATACCAACTTAAGACACAGAGAAATAAAGGTAGGAGGAACAACTTCAGCAGAGATCTGAAAAAAAACTATGTAGTGAAGCAAAAATAACAGTGCACAACTCTGAAGTCAACCAGCAATTATATAAAATTGGTCAAACAACAATTACCAGTGCACAACTCTGAAGTGCCAGAAAAATATACACAGCTCTGTATCTCTCCAGATAGTTTGAAGAGCACTCTGTCAGTACAAAGGAAGGCTCCAGCAATGATATGCAGACTTTTACTAAGAGGGGCTAATTTTACGCAAGTAATCCTTCAGATAGTCAGATAACACACAGGATGTAAAACCAGTTATACAAACTTAAGACATAGAGAAATAGGGGAAGGGGGGGAAACCTTCAACAGAGATCAGAAAAACAATACAGTGAAGAAAAAATAGTGCACAACTCTGAAGTCAGCCAGCAATGATATAAAATTAGTCAAGCAATTACCAGTACACAACTCTGAAGTGCCAGAAAAATATACCCAGCTCTGTATATCTCCAGATAGTTTGAAGAGCACTCTGTCAGTACAAAGGAAGGCTCCAGCAATGATATGCAGACTTTTACTTGGAGGGTCTAATTTTATGCAAGTAATGCTTGAGATAGATACACAGGATGTAAAACCAGTTATACCAACTTAAGACACAGAGAAATAGCGGGAGGGGGGAAAACACCTTCAGCAGAGATCTGAAAAAATATACCGTGAAGCAAAAATAACAGTGCACAACTCTGTAGTCAGCCAGCAATGATATAAAATTAGTACAACAACAACTACCAGTACATACTATGAAGTGCAAGAAAAATTTACTCAGCTCTATATATCTCCAGATAGTTTGAAGAGCACTCTGCCAGGACACAGATAGGCGCAAGCAATGATATGCAGACTTTTACTAAGAGGGTCTAATTTTATGCAAGTAATCCTTAACATAGTCAGATAACACACAGGATGTAAAACCAGTTATACCAACTTAAGACACAGAGAAATAAAGGTGGGGGGGGTGCAACTTCAGCAGAGATCAGAAAAACTATACAGTGAAGCAGAAATAACAGTGCACAACTCTGAAGTCAGCCAGCAATGATATAAAATTATTCAAACAACAATTACCAGTACACAACTCTGAAGTGCCAGTAAAATTATACTCAGCTCTGTATATCTCCGGCTAGTTTGAAGAGCACTGTAGCAGGACACAGGAAGGCTCCAGCAATGCTATGCAGACTTTTACTAAGAGGGTCTAATTTTATGCAAGTAATCCTTGAGATAGTCAGATAACACACGGGATTTAAATCCAGTTATACCAACTTAAGACACAGAGTAATAGGGGGAGGGGGAAACACACCTTCAGCAGAGATCTGAAAAACTATACAGTGAAGCAAAAATAACAGTGCACAACTCTGAAGTCAGCCAGCAATGATATAAAATTATTCAACCAACAATTACCAGTACGCAACTGTGAAGTGCCACAAAATATTCTCAGCTCTGTATATCTCCACATATTTTGAAGAGCACTCTGTCAGGACACAGAAAGGATCCAGCAATAATATGCAGACTTTTACTAAGAGGGTCTAATTTTGGGTAAGTAATCCTTGAGATAGATAACACACAGGATGTAAAACCAATTATACCAACTTAAGACACAGAGAAATAGGGGGAGGGGGGAAAACAGCTTCAGCAGAGATCTGAAAAAATATACAGTGAAGCAAAAATAACAGTGCACAACTCTGAAGTCAGACAGCAATGATATAAAATTAATCAAACAACAATTACAAGTATACATTTCTGTAGTGCCAGAAAAAATATACTCAGCTGTGTATATCTCCAGACAGTTTGAAGATCACTCTGTCAGGTCACAGGAAGGCTACAGCAATGATATGCAGAGTTTTACTAAGAGGGCCTAATTTTATGCAAGTAATCCTTGAGATATTCAGATACACACAGGATGTAAAACCAGTTATACCACTTAAGACACAGAGAAACAGCGGGAGGGGGGAAAACACTTTCAGCTGAGATCTGAAAAACTATACAGTGAAGAAAAAATAACAGTGCACAACTCTGAAGTCAGCCAGCAACGATATAAAATTAGCCAAACAACAATTGCCAGTACACAACTCTGAAGTGCCAGAAATATATACTCAGCTCTGCATATCTCCAAATAGTTTGAAGAGCCCTTTGTCAGGACACAGGAAGGCTGCAGCAATAATATGCAAACTTTTACTAAGAATGTCTAATATTATGCACATAATCCTTGAGATAGTCAGATAACACAGAGGATGTAAAACCAGTTATCCCAACTTAAGACACAGATAAACAGGGGGTGGAGGGAAAACACCTTCAGCAGAGATCTGAAAAACCATACAGTGAAGCAAAAATGACGGTGCACAACTCTGAAGTTAGCCATCAATGATACAAAATTAGTCAAACAACAATTACCAGTACACAACTCTGAAGTGCCAGAAAAAAATACTCAGCTCTGTATATCTCCAGATAGTTAGAAGAGCAGTCTGTTAGGACACAGCAAGGCTCCAGCAATGTAATGTAGACTTTTAATAAGAAGGTCTGATTTTATGCAAGTAATCCTTGAGATAGTCAGATAACAGACAGGATGTAAAACCAATTATACCAACTTATGACACAGAGAAATAGAAGAGGGGGGAAAAACACCTTCAGCAGAGATCTGTAAAACTATACAGTGAAGCAAAAATAACAGTGTACAAGTCTGAAGTCAGCCAGCAATGATATAAAATTAGTCAAACAACAATTACCAGTACACAACTCTGAAGTGCCGGAAAAATGTGCGCAGGTCTGTATAGCTCCATTTAGTTTGAAGAGCACTCTGTCAGGACACAGGAAGGCTACAGTAATGCTATGCAGACTTTTACTAAGAAGGTCTAATTGTATGCAAGTAATTCTTGAGATAATCAGATAACACACAGGATGTCAAACCAGTTATACCAACTTAAGACACAGAGAAATAGGGGAAGAGGGAAAACACCTTCAGCAGAAATCTGAAAAACTATACAGTGAAGCAAAAATAACAGTGCACAAGTCTGAAGTCAGCCAGCAATGATATAAAATTAGTCAAACAACAATTACCAGTACACAACTCTGAAGTGTTAGTAAAATATACTCAGCTCTGTATATCTCCGGATAGTTTGAAGAGCACACTGGCAGGACACAGGAAGGCTCCAGCAATGATATGCAGACTTTTACTAAGAGGGTCGAATTTTATGCAAGTAATCCTTGAGATAGTCAGATAACACACAGGATGTAAAACCAATTATACCAACTTATGACAAAGAGAAATAGGGGGAGGGGGAAAAAACACCTTCAGCAGAGATCTGAAAAACTATACAGTGAAGCAAAAATAACAGTGCACAACTCTGAAGTCAGCCAGCAATGATATAAAATTATTCAACCAACAATTACCAGTACACAACTGTGAAGTACCACAAAATATTCTCAGCTCTGTATATCTCCACATATTTTGAAGAGCACTCTGTCAGGACACATAAAGGATCCAGCAATAATATGCAGACTTTTACTAAGAGGGTCTAATTTTGGGCAAGTAATCATTGAGATAGATAACACACAGGATGTAAAACCAATTATACCAACTTAAGACACAGAGAAATAGGGGGAGGGGGGAAAACAGCTTCAGCAGAGATCTGAAAAAATATACAGTGAAGCAAAAATAACAGTGCACAACTCTGAAGTCAGACAGCAATGATATAAAATTAGTCAAACAACAATTACCAGTACACAACACTGACGTGCCAGAAAAAAATACTCAGCTCTGAATATCTCCAGATAGTTTGAAGAGCACTCTGTCAGGATGCAGGAAGACCCCAGCAGTGATATGCAGACTTTTACTAAGAGGGTCTAATTTTATGCAAGTAATCCTTGAGATAGTCAGATAACACACAGGATGTAAAACCAGTTGTACCAACTTAAGACACAGAGAAATAGGGGGAGGGGGGAAAACATCTTAAGCAGAGATTTGAAAAACTGTAAAGTGAAGCAAAAATAACCGTGCACAACGCTGAAGTCAGCCAGCAATGACATAAAATTAGTCAAACAAAAATTACCAGTAGACAACTCTGAAGTGCCAGAAAAATATACTCAGTTCTGTATCTCCAGATAGTTTGAAGAGCTATTTGTCCGGACACAGGAAGGCTCCAGCAATAATATGCAAACTTTTACTAAGAGGGTCTAATATTATGGATGTAGTCCTTGAGATAGTCAGATAACACACAGGATGTAAAATCAGTTATTCCAACTTAAGACACAGATAAATAGGGGGGGACACCTTCAGCAGAGATCTGAAAAACTGTACAGTGAAGCACATATAACAGTGCCCAACTCTGAAGTTAGCTGTCAATGATATAAAATTAGTCAGACAACAATTACCAATACACAACTCTGAAGTGCCAGAAAAAAACACTCAGCTCTGAATATCTCCAGGTAGTTTGAAGAGCACTCTGTCAGGACACAGGAATTCTCCAGCACTGATATGCAGACTTTTATTAAGAGGGTCTAATTTTATTCAAGTAATCCTTGAGATAGTCAGTTAACACACAGGATGCAAAACCAGTTATACAAACTTAAGACACAGAGAAATAGGGGGAGGGGGGAAAAACACCTTCAGCAGATATCTGAAAAAACTATACAGTGAAGCAAAAATAACAGTGCACAACTCTGAAGTCAGCCAGCAATGATATAAATTTAGTGAAACAACAATTACCACTACACAACTCTGAAGTGCCAGAAAAATATACTCAGATCTGTTTATCTCCAGATAGTTTGAAGAGCATTCCGTCAGGCTTCAGCAATGTAATGCAGACTTTTACTAAAAGGGTCTGATTTCATGCAAGTAATCCTTGAGATAGTCAGATAACAGACAGGATGTAAAACCAAGTATACCAACTTATGACACAGAGAAATAGGGGGAGGGGGGAAAAACACCTTCAGCAGAGATCTGTAAAACTATACAGTGAAGCAAAAATAACAGTGCACAAGTCTGAAATCAGCCAGCAATGATAGAAAATTAGTCAAACAGCAATTACCAGTACACAACTCTGAAGTGCCAGTAAAATATACTCAGCTCTGTATATCTCCGGCTAGTTTGAAGAGCACTCTAGCAGGACACAGGAAGGCTCCAGCAATGCTATGCAGACTTTTACTAAGAGGGTCTAATTTTATGCAAGTAATCCTTGAGATAGATAACACACAGGGTGTAAAACCAGTTATACCAACTTAAGACACAGAGAAATAGGGGGTGACACCTTCATCAGAGATCTGAAAAGCTATACAGTGAAGCAAAAAAAAAAAAACAGTGCACAACTCTGAACTCAGCCAGCAATGATATAAAATTAGTTAAACAACAATTACAAGTACACAGCTCTGAAATGCCAGAAAAATATACTCAGCTCTGTATATCTCCAGATAGTTTGAAGAATGCTCTGTCAGGACACAGGAAGGCTCCAGCAATGATATGCAGACTTTTACTAAGAGGGTCTAATTTTATGCAAATAATCCTTGAGATAGTCAGATAACACACAGGATGTAAAACAAGTTATACCAACTTAAGACACAGAGAAATTGGGGGAGGGGGGGAACAGTTTCAGCAGAAATCTGAAAAACTATACAGTGAAGCAAAAATAACAGTGCACAACGCTGAAGTCAGCCAGCAATGATGTAAAATTAGCCAGACAACAATTACCAGTACACAACTCTGAAGTGCCAGAAAAATATACTCAGCTCTGTATATCTCCAGATAGTTTGAAGAGCACACTGTCAGAACACAGGAAGGCTCCAGCAATGATATGCAGACTTTTACTAAGAGGGTCCAATTTTATGTAAGTAATCCTTCAGATAGTCAGATAACACACAGGATTTAAATCCAGTTATACCAACTTAAGACATAGAGAAATAGGGGGAAGGGGGAAAAACACCTTCAGCAGAGATATGAAAAACTATACAGTGAAGCAAAAAAATAGTGCACAACTCTGAAGTCAGCCAGCAATGATATAAAATTAGTCAAACAGAAATTACCAGTACACAACTCTGAAGTGCCAGAAAAATATACTCAGCTCTGTATATCTCCAGATAGTTTGAAGAGCCCTTTATCAGGACACAGGAAGGCTCCAGCAAACTTTTACTAAGAGGGTCTAATAATATGCACGTAATCCTTGAGGTAGTCAGATAACACACAGGATGTAAAACCAGATACACCAACTTAAGACACAGAGAAATAGTGGGAGAGGGGAAAACACCTTCAGCAGAGGTCTGAAAAACTATACAGTGAAGCAAAAAAAAAAAAAACAGTGCACAACTCTGAAGTCAGCCAGCAATGATATACAATTAGTCAAATAACAATTACCAGTACACAAGTGCCAGAAAAATATACTCAGCTCTGTATATCTCCAGATAGTTTGAAGAGCAGTCCGTCAGGACACAGGAAGGCTCCAGCAATGATATGCAGACTTTTACTAAGATGGTCTAATTTTATGCAAGTAATCCTTGAGATAGTCAGATAACACACAGGATGTAAAACCAGTTATATCAACTTAAGACACAGAGAAATAGGAGGAGGGGGGAAAAACACCTTCAGCAGAGATCTGAAAAACTATACAGTGAAGCAAAAAAAAACAGTGCACAACTCTGAAGTCAGCCAGCAATGATATAAAATTAGTCAAACAACAATTACCAGTACACAACTCTGAAGTGCCAGTAAAATATACTCAGCTCTGTATATCTCCGGCTAGTTTGAAGAGCACTCTAGCAGGACACAGGAAGGCTCCAGCAATGTTATGCAGACTTTTACTAAGAGGGTCTAATTTTATGCAAGTAATGCTTGAGATAGTCAGATAACACACAGGATGTAAAACCAGTTATACCAACTTAAGACACAGGGAAATAAGAGAGGGGGGAAACCTGTCAGCAGATATCTAAAAAAACTATGCAGTGAAGCAAAAATAACAGTGCACAACTCTGAAGTCAGCCAGCAATGATGTAAAATTAGTCAAACAACAATTACCAGTACACAACTCTGAAATTAAAAAAATATATACTCAGCTCTGTATAGCTACAAATAGTTTAAGAGACTCTGTCAGAACACAGGAAGGCTCCAGCAATGATATGCAGACTTTTACTAAGAGGATCTAATGTTATGCAAGTAATCCTTGAGATAGTCAGATAACAGACAGGATGTAAAACCAGTTATACCAACTTAAGACACAGAGAAATAGGGGGTGACACCTTCATCAGAGATCTGAAAAGCTATACAGTGAAGTAAAAAAAAAAAAACAGTGCACAACTCTGAACTCAGCCAGCAATGATATAAAATTAGTCAAACAGCAATTACAAGTACTCCACTCTGAAGTGCCACAAAAATATATTCAGCTCTGTATATCTCCAGATAGTTGGAAAAGTTCTCTGTAAGGACACAGAAAGGCTCCAGCAATGACATACAGACTTTTCTAAGAGGGTCTAATATTATGCAAGTAATCCTTGAGATAGTCAGATAACACATAGGATGTAAAACCAGTTATACCAACTTAATATACAGAGAAATAGGGGGAGGGGGGAAACCACCTTCAGCAGAGGTCTGAAAAAAAATATAGTGAAGAAAAAATAACAGTGCACAAGTCTGAAGTCAGCCAGCAATGATATAACATTAGTCAAATTACAATTACCAGTACACAGCCCTGAACTTAGTGCCACAAAAATATACTCAGCTTTGTTTATCTCCAGATAGTTTGAAGAGCACTCTGTCAGGACACAGGAAGGCTCCAGCAATGATATGCAGACCTTTACTAAGAGGGTCTAATTTTATGCAAGTAATCCTTGAGATAGTCAGAAAACAGAAAAGATATAAAACCAGTTATACAATCTTAACACAGAGAAATAGGGGGAACGGGGAAAAGCACCTTCAGCAGAGATCTGAAAAACTATACAGTGAAGCAAAAATAACACTGCACAACTCTGAAGTCAGCCAGCAATGATATAAAATAAGTCAAACAACAATTATCTGAACACAACTATGCAGTACCAGAAAAATATACCCTGCTCTGTATATCTCCAGATAGTTTGAAGAGCACTTTGTGAGGACACAGGAAGGCTCCAGCAATGATATGCAGACTTTTACTAAGAGGGGCTAATATTATGCAAGTAATCCTTGAGATAGTCAGATAACACATAGGATGTAAAACCAGTTATACCAACTTAATATACAGATAAATAGGGAGAGGGGGGAAAACACCTTCAGCAGAGGTCTGAAAAACTATACAGTGAAGCAAAAATAACATTACACAACTCTGAATTCAGCCAGCAATGATATAAAATAAGTCAAACAACAATTACCAGTACACAACTCTGAAGTGCCAGAAAAATATACTCAGCTCTGTATATCTCCAGATAGTTTGAAGAGCACTCTGCCAGGACACAGGAAGGCTCCAGCAATGATATGCAGACTTTTACTATGAGGGTCTAATTTTATGCAAGTAATCCTTGAGATAGTCAGATAACACACAGGATGCAAAACCACTTATACCAACTTAAGACACAGAGAAATATAGGGGGGGGCACCTTCAGCAGAGATCTGAAAAACTATACAGTGAAGCAAAAATAACAGTGCACAACTCTGAAGTCAGCCAGCAAATATATAAATTTATTCAAACAACAATTACCAGTACACAACTCTGAAGTGCCAGAAAAATATACTCAGCTCTGTATATCTCCAGATAGTTTGAAGAGCACTCTGTCAGGACAAAGGAAGGCTCCAGCAATGATATGCATACTTTTACAAAGAGGGTCTAATTTTATGCAAGTAATCCTTGAGTTAGTCAGATAACACACAGGATGCAAAACCACTTATACCAACTTAAGACACAGATAAATAAGGAAGGGGGGAAAAATACCTTCAGCAGAGATCTAAAAAACTATACAATGAAGCAAAAATAACAGTGCACAACTCTGAAATCAGCCAGCAATGATATAAAATTAGTCTAACAACAATTGCCAGTACACAACTCTGAAGTGCCAGAAAAATATACTCAGCTCTGAATATCTCCATATAGTTTGTTAGGACACAGGAAGGCTCCAGCAATGATATGCAGACTTTTACTAAGAGGGTCTAATTTTATGCAAGTAATCCTTGAGATAGTCAGATAACACACAGGATGTAAAACCTGTTATACCCACTTAAGACACACACAAATAGTGGGAAGGGGGAAAAATACCTTCAGCAGAGATCTGAAAAACTATACAGTGAAGCAAAAATAACAGTGCACAACTCTGACATCAGCCAGCAATCATTTAAAATAAGTCAAACAACAATTATCAGTACACAACTCTGAAGTGCCAGAAAAATATACTCAGCTCTGCATATCTCCAGATAGTTTGAAGAGCAGTCTGTCAGGACACAGGAAGGCTCCATCAATGATATGCAGACTTTTACTAAGAGGGTCTAATTTTATGCAAATAATCTTTGAGATAGTTTGATAACACACAGGATGTAAAACCAGTTATACCAACTTACGACACAGAGAAACAGGGGGAGGGGGGAAACACCTTCAGTAGAGATCTGAAATACTATACAGTGAAGCAAAAATAACAGTGCATAACTCTGAAGTCAGCCTGCAATTATATAAAACTAGTCAAACAAGAATTACCACTACACAACTCTGAAGTGCCAGAAAAATATACTCAGCTCTGTATATCTCCAGATAGTTTGAAGAGCACTCTGTCAGGACACAGGAAGGCTCCAGCTATGATATGCAGACTAAAGTTTACTAACAGGGTCTAATTTTGTGCAAGTAATCCTTGAGATAATCAGATAACACACAGGATGTCAAACCAGTTATACCAACTTAAGACACAGAGAAATAGGGGAAGAGGGAAAAACACCTTCAGCAGAAATCTGAAAAACTATACAGTGAAGCAAAAATAACAGTGCACAAGTCTGAAGTCAGCCAGCAATGATATAAAATTAGTCAAACAACAATTACCAGTACACAACTCTGAAGTGTTAGTAAAATATACTCAGCTCTGTATATCTCCGGATAGTTTGAAGAGGACACAGGAAGGCTCCAGCAATGATATGCAGACTTTTACTAAGAGGGTCTAATTTTATGCAAGTAATCCTTGAGATAGTCAGATAACACACAGGATGTAAAACCAGTTATACCAACTTAAGACACAGAGAAATAGGGGGAGGGGGAAAACAGCTTCAGCAGAGATCTGAAAAACTATACAGTGAAGCAAAAATAACAGCGCTCAACTCTGAAGTCAGCCAGCAATGATATAAAATTAGTCAAACAACAATTACAAGTGCACCACTCTGAAGTGCCAGAAAAATATACTCAGCTCTGTATATCTCCAGATAGTTTGAAGAGCACACTGTCAGGACACAAGAAGGCTCCAGCAATGATATGCAGACATTTACTAAGAGGGTCTAATTCTATGCAAGTAATCCTTGAGATAGTCAGATCACACACAGGATGTAAAAAGTACAGTTTTGTACCTACCATAAATGTAGATGTTCGAGTGTATACCCTGCTGCTGTCATCACACTTGGATTATCCTGTCATCAGGCGGTCCCGCAGTCGGCCTGAATTCCAAAGTCTTGGTCTGGTGTCTGTTGCTGTCACTTCTTCCCTGACGTCAGTGCGCCAGGGGTATATAAGAGGCATCCGACACCATTTTCTTCAGTTTTTCTTGCCCCAGATGTCAGGTGCCCCCCCAAAAGATGGTCAGTAGATAGTACCAATAATAAAAGCTTAGTACAAACAAAACACCCCCCCCCCCGGCTATAAGCAAATACACCACAAAGGTTGTATCAGATTTTAAGGTATTGAAAGGTTTTAGTTAGGTCAGAGGGGATGGAGGGAGGGTAACCTGGACTGCAGCAGGGTATACACTCGAACATCTACATTTATGGTAGGTACAAAACTGTACTATGTTGTTCATGTTACCCTGCTGCAGTCATCACACTTGGGTAGAATCCCAAAGCTAAGGATGGGAGATGGAGTCAAACAGGGTTAGAGGAGGCTACAAGGCCCTGCAAAACTGCAGTGGCAAAGCCAGCTCTAGTCTTTGAGTAAAGTGGTAAGTGATAGTGTTTGGTGAAGGTGTGTACTGAACTCCAAATTGCAGCTTCCAGAATATCCTTGGTTGGCACCCCCCTGAGGAATGCTGTAGATGTAGCTGCCGCCCTGCTGGAGTGGGGCCTTATGCTAGCAGGAATTGGTTTTACATGATGGGTGTAGCAAAAATGTATGCAATGTCCTACCCATTTGGAAATGGTCTGTTTTGAGATAGCCTTTCCTTGTGATGCTGTAACATAGGATACAAAACGTTGGTCAGATTTTCTGAAAGCTTTAGTTTTATCCAAATAGTAATGCAGTTGCCTGTGAATGTCCAAGGAATGTAGGAGTCTTTCTCCTTTGTTCTGTGGATTTGGAAAGAAGGTGGGTAAGTGGATGGTTTGATTTAGAGCCACACTGGATACCACCTTTGGCATAAAGGAGGGGTTAGTTCGTAAAGAAACTGTCTTGATGAAAAATGAGGAAAGGCTCTACTGCCATTAGCTCCTGTAGCTCTGAGACTCTTCTGGCTGAAGTAATTGCTAGCAGCAGGGCAGTCTTCCATGATATATACTTTAAGTCAGCTGAGAAAGCTGGCTCAAAAGTTGGCAGCGTAAGTTTTTCCAGAACAAAATTTAGGTCCCAAGTTGGTGTTGGCGCTCTCCTGGGAAGCCTAATATTTTTTGCCCCTCTGAGATACTGCCTTAGAAGTGGATGTGAAAATAAGGGAGGATCCATACTGTAGTGAGCTGAAATAGCTGAGGTGTGGATTTTAACAGATGAAAAAGAAAGTCATTTGTGTAACATCTCAGTTAAATATTGTAGAATCTGAGCCATGTCCGGCTGAAGGGTATTTTGGCCTTTAGCTTGGTTCCAGGCGCAAAATCTTTTCCATTTGTCTGACTAGGCTTTCCTGGTGCTGGGTCTCCTGGCCTCCAGAATGACATCCATAATAGCTTGTGAAAGAGGGGCTGGCTGGTTGCTTAGGTGATTTGCCATGCAGCCAAATTTAAGGTTTTGAGCTGGCTGTGTAGAATCTGACTGCCTTGCTGTGTGAGTAGATGAGGAATTTGTGGTAAAATCCATGATGGGCCCTGGGCCATGTTCCTTAGTAGTGGGTACCAGTGCTGGCGTGGCCAGTCCGGGGCAATGAGTATCATTCGAGGTCTCTCCATCCTGACTTTCAGCAGCACCTTTGTGAGAAGGGGCAATGGAGGGAAGGCATATACTGTCAGCATTTTCCAACTGAATGAGAGTGTGTCCACTTTCCAAGCTTGATGGTGAAATGTCCTTGTGCAAAATTTTGATAGCTGATAGTTTTGGGGGTTGGCAAACAGGTCTATGTCTGGGCGCCCCCATTTTTGAGTTATCATTGCGAATACGTGTGGATCCAGTTTCCACTCGTGGGGATCCATGATGTTTCTGCTTAGGTCGTCTGCCAATGTGTTCTTTTTTCCTGGCAGGAATTAAGCTTGTAATTGAACTTGGTAAGCCAGTGCTGTGTTCCACAAGATCACTGCTTGCCTGCATAGAGGGTAGGAGTGTCTATCCCCTTGTTTGTTTATGTACCACATTACTGTGGTGTTGTCTGTCCTTATTATAAGCTGTCCTGGATGTAAGAGGTATTTGAAAGCTGTCAGAGCATTCTGTACAGCTAGCACTTCTTTTTGATTGATGTGCAGATTCCTTTGATCTGCAGTCCATATGCCTTGAATGCACCATCCTGCCATGTGTGCCCCCCAGGCATAGTCCGATGCATCTGTTGTCATAGTTTGCTTGGCTGGGGGTAAGGTGAAAGGCTGACCCTTGTTGAGATGACATGCCTGAGACCACCATAGAAACTCCTGTTGAAGGCAGGGAATGAGAGGTATCATTGTTTCCAAGCTGTGGCTGTGTTGAGTCCATACGCATTTCAGGTACCATTGTAATTTCCTCATATGCAGTTTTGCAAATGGTATTAGTAGTATGCAAGATGCCCTGAAGCCCAAGGCCTGCAGAATTTTTCTTGCAGGGAGTTGGGTCTTTTTGCCATTATTTTGAAGTATTGAGTTAGTTGTAGTTGTTTGTCTGGCATCAGATAAGCCATCTGGGTCGTTGTATTCAAGCTGGCACCCAGGAATGTCATATTTTGTGAGGGCACTAGTTTTGATTTCTTTTCGTTTACTGTGCACCCTAGGCAACTTAGAAGGTGTTTTACAAAAGTCAGATGTTGTAAGAGAATGTCCTTGCTTTCTGCTTGGATGAGGCAGTCGTCCAGGTATGGGTATATTTGAATTCCTCTTTGTCTGCAGTATGCAATTACTGGTGCCAGGCATTTTGTGAAGACCCTGGGTGCAGTAGATAAGCCAAAGGGCAGTGCAGAGAATTGGTAATGGGTTGAACCTGCAATGAAATGGAGGTATCTTCTGCAATTTTGTCTGATAGGGACATGCAGGTATGCCTACTTGAGGTCCAATGTTACTAGCCAAGCTTTCTTGTCCAACATGGGAAGAAGCTGCTGTAGTGTTAGCATCTTGAATTTGGGTACTTGCAAGAAGGTGGTTAGAGTTGAAAGGTCCAGAATGGGTCAACAAGCATTGTCCTTTCTGGGGACTAGAAAGAGCCTTGAGTAAAATCCTTGGCCTTGCTCCTGTGTAGGTACCAGTTGAATGGCTCTCATGTCCATGAGAGCTGTAATTTGTTTTTGTGCCTTTGCCCATTGATTTTGTGGCAAGTTTGGCATTCCTTTTATCCTTGGCAAGGTGTGGAAATGGAATCTGTATCCTTGTGAGATAATGTCTAGGACCCATTTGTCCTTTGTGACGATGCACCAGTTGTCTATAAAAAATGCTAATTTTCCTCCCAAGGGAGCTGCCAAGAGATTTTTGCTTGGCAGTTTGAGGTTTAAGTCATTGTGTTTGTCTTCTAGTAGTTTGGGACCTGTCTTCTACTCCCTTCTGTGTTGCAGTGCCCCACTGGCGAGGTTTGTAAGGGATTTGTGCTTGTCCTCTGCCCCTTGGGTGTCTGTATTTATCCCTCTGTGCTCTGTCAGAAGCTGGAAAGGACCAATTTTTTGCTGGCCAATTTCTGATGAAGCGTGGGGGTTGTACCTGTAAGAAATCTTTGACTGTCTGCATAGATTTTGCCTTATCCTCCATTTTCTTTAAAACCTCTTCTGCTTTAACCCCAAATAAGACATCCTGCTGTAAGGGTGCATCTAGTAACTTTGCTTTAACATGATCAGGCAGAGTTTGTTCCTTTAACCAAGCATGCCTACGTATAACAGACCCAGTAACAGCTGCTCTACAGGAAGCTTCCAAGGAATTAAATCCACATTGTAAAGTATGTTTGCCCACCTGTTCAGTTGCATGCAACAGATCCTGCATTTCCTTGAATTCAGACTGTTGAGGGTGCGTGCTTATCTTTTATTTTATTTGAGACATTAGGAATTGCTGGTATTTCAGCATGTGAAACTGACAATTTAATGCTCTCATAGCTAGAGTAGCTGGGGTGTAAACCTTCTTCCCCCACATATCTAGTGCTCTGGAGTCCCTTTCAGAGGGTACAGGATTTTTAGCCATAGAAGCCTTAGCCCCTTTGGGACCCTGGGAGATTGTCTCTGGGTCAGCAACAGGGCTTTTGTAAAGGAATTTGTGTGAGTCAGGCACTCTATAATATCTATCTGGTTTGGCTGGAGCAGGAGGCAGAGAATCTGGATTTAGACTAGATTCTAAGTAAACATAGTCCACATTTCTAAAACTGGAGGGATAGCAAGTGGTCTGTGCTGGGGGAGTAAAAGAAACTCTCAGAGTCTTTTCTTTGAGTCGGAGTAGTCCTGACCTTCCCAGTGGAAATGTTCCCTCATGGTATGTAAGGTTTCCCCAAAGGAAAAGTCTTCAGGGGGAGAAGCTGAGGGAATGGAATCTTCAGCATCAGAATCTTCATAAGGGGGAAAGGAGTAATCCTGTTCCTCAGAGGAGCCTGAGGAAATAGACACTTGATCAGAGGAGGCATAATCCTCCTCTTGTCTAGGCCTTTTGTCTTGGGGGGGCGAGTTGGGAACCCCTGATTAAAGAAATCAAATCTTCAGCCATTTTAAGCATCTGTTTCTTAGGCATGGGGCCTTGAACTGGAGAATGATGTGCAGTCTTTTTTGGTTTTAGAAGAGTCTTAAGCTTAGTATAAGATGTTATGGTGAGAGTAGTCGGTCTGAAGACACCTTCTGTAACCGAAGGTGTTTCCGCAGTACTGGCTTCTCCTTCTGCAATGTTGTCGGTAGGGCCTAAAGAAAATGGCTGCATTGGCCTAGGACTCTCTGCTTGAGAATCTGAAGCGGTCTGAGGTTCCAATTCTGCGGTTGCCAGGGGCTGCATAGGCGCCTCACTGAAAACGGGAGAACCGGCGACCAGCCCAGCCGAGGCCTCGGAGTCTGGCTTGGATCTAGGCTGCCTGTCTTTATCTTTGCATTTTTTATGCACGCCGGTAGTCGGTTGCTCTGACGGCATAGTGTAATTAAATTTCCTACCAAAGTAGTGTCGTGCAAAATCAAAGCGTCGCTTTAAAGTTCGCTTATTGAACCTAGCACAAAACCGACAACCAGTGACGTTGTGGTCTGGGCCTAGGCAAGGTATACAATAAGAATGAAAGTCCTTATGAGGTATTTGCTTCCCACAAGAAATGCAATTGTTAACTTTTTCTGACATCGGACTGAGGCAAGAAAAGGTTCCCCAATGGGGTACTTAGCTTTGAAGACTTCAGACTGAAATTCAATTCGAAAATCTCAGGTGTCGGCCGACCGGCACTTGCGAACTGCTTCGGCCACTGCGTGGCATGAAAGACTGAAGAAAATGGCGTTGGATGCCTCTTATATGCCCCTGGCACACTGACGTCAGGGAAGAAGCGACAGCAACCGATGCTGGACCAAGACTTTGGAATTCAGGCCGACTGCGGGACCACCTGACGACAGGATAACCCAAGTGTGATGACTGCAGCAGGGTAACACGATGAACATCCAGTTATACAAACTTAAGACACAGAGAAATAGGGGGAGGGGGGAAAAACACCTTCAGCAGAGATCTGAAAAACTATGCAGTGAAGCAAAAATAAGAGTGCACAACTCTGAAGTCAGCCAGCAATGATACAAAATTATAACACAAAAAAACTCTAGCCAAGCTGAGAAAACAACTAAAAAACCACCAGCCTGTTCAGAGAGCTATAAAGGTTAGTCCTTGTATGCAAGTAGTGAAAAATCAGATGATACGTCTTCCATCAGAAACAGACTTAAGCTTCCGCTCAAATACTCCATCATGATTAGGCAATTAAAAGATATTTGTAGTAGATTTTGGGCGGGTATCGACATTCATGAATACCAATTAGAATTATGTAAGGTATTATGGAATCTTCTAACTCGTAAAAAGAAAATGGTTTCTCACGCTTATAAACTAATCTCTGCAATCAGATGCTCGAAAGATGCTATCCATTCTGATTTTTGGTTAAAACAAGACCCCTCGATTTCTTCTGAGTCCATTGCCCAAGCCATTGAAAATTTTCCAAAGCTATACCCTGCTAAAGTTCAGATATACCCAACTTATGTTAATAAATAATGCATACTATACCCCAGCTTTACTAAACAAGATGTACAATGAAATCCCTCCTTTTGCCAATTCTGCCCTACGATGGAGGCAGATATCATGCACATCTTTTGAGTTGCAAGTGCGCTTACAGGCTTTGTGTGCCCTCAGAGTCAAACTAGAAATAATGGGCTATGAAAATCTACGCTCTCTTGGCAATTTGCCCTTCTCCATATACCGGAAGGGAAGGACGTTAAGAATATACACTTTCTCATAACTTCTTTTATGCTGATAAAATACTATATCACCTTAAATTGAGGGACAGATCGACTCTTTCTTGGGAAGGTCTCCAAAAGATTGCTGGGAAGCATATTTCTGCCCACAAATATCTGTGGTATTCCATGAGGCTAAATCCTACACAGAGGGACACTTGGAGAATGGTGTATGAGTTTATACTAACATAAATACTCTGCATTTAAACCTTCTTGTTAGGGACCTCGCATAGATGGGTTTTGTATATAGTTAGTTCTTGTAGAGTGACTTCTATTTACATATTTTATAATGTATTATAGTTTTGTATGATTTGTTTTGTTATAACTAAAAGTCAATAAAAAGAAATTTAAAAAAAAAAAAAAAAAAAAAGAAAAATCAGCCAGACAACATCCAAAATACGAAAGTAGATTTATTCCAACACGTACCACGACAGCACAAAGACAATAGTTTCAAACAGACTAAGCGCTTTCATCTCCCTACGGAGATTTCTTCAGAGACAATTAATTTAACAAGAACTTCTCTTATATATACTTGTCAAATAGTGGGCTGGCTTAAAAATTGGTTAATTAGTTTAAATTAGTTTAAAATGAACAACCTATTAATTGTATACACACCAATTTTACCATAGGTGAAATGTAATTCTATAAGCAAGGTGTTGCTCTTAAAACATTATAGCAGTACTAATGTAGAGAAATAGAGAAATTTGAAGAAATATAAACAAAATAATAAATAAAGATAAAAATGAACCATTTAGTCTTAAAATACTTGCAAAAATACTGATTAAATTCATAATTATTTATGTTAAAATATATAAATGTATAAAACGTATATATAATGTATAAAATGTATTTATATAAATATAAATATATATAGTACTAAATTTTATATAAAATGTTCCAAAAATATATATATGTAGACAGTTGTAGAAATACAAGTGGGAATGTATATACACATACCCGTTCCCCATCCCTCCACTTGTTGTGGGATTTGTTACGTATGAAAAAACGAACACGCACGCTTCCTCATACACACACACGCGCGTACATGTACACACAACACGTGTGCATACATGAAGCACGTATACACCAAATACACACACACACATGCGGATGAATAACAGTAATACCTGTAATACCTACACGCATGAATGTATATACATCATGTATAATTTAAATATGTTCCATAATGTATATTTGTGTATGTGTTTATGTAATACTGGGAAAACATGAGTATTTCTTTATCTCTTAGTAGCTGTTTTGGGGTCAGCAGCAAAAATTTTTAAAACCAGAGTAATAGATATGTGGTCATTAAGACCTTTTCATCCACATGCGTCTAACCGCAATTGCCACATCATTTCCTTATATTCAAGTTTCGTTTCCCAATCCCCACCTCTATCCAGTTGTTTAACTTCTTCTAACACCCAAAATTTAAAGTTTGCTTCTTTACAATTCAACACATGTCTATACAAAGCATTGTTTTCATTTCGTTTATTAATATCTCTAATGTGTTCATATATTCTTGTCCTCAAATGTCTCTCAGTTTTCCCAATGTAGTATTTCCAACATACCTTACAAAAAGCTAAATAGACTACTCCCTGGGTATAACAACTGCTATAACCCCTAGCTTTCAAAGTAGTCCCTAAACTGGGTAATGATATTTCCTTTTGTTCTGCTATAAAGGAACACTGGGCACATCTTCCACATTTGAATGTTCCATGTTTTCTACTTGTACCTTGAATAATATGTGTTTTCTGTTGTTCAAGGAAATTCTTGATGTTTCTATTCCTCCTATAACTGTATTTTATCTTCCCTTGGAAGATATTTGTTGTACCATACATTTCCTTAAACATCCCCCAAGTTTCGTTTATGCATTTACGTAACCACCCCATTCCTTTATAAAAAGTCAACGTTAGATATGGTGACCTATCCCAACTGTTCATGTTTTTGATATTCTCTGACTTCTTCAAATTACAATAATCAATTTTAGAAATATTGAGTTTGTCTAATATATTGGAAGGGCTCCTACTACTCGTGATCAAAAGGGGAACATACATCTTTTCACTTCTTCCTTTAAGTACATATTCCTTTATATCCCCAATTATTTTACCTGGGTATTCTCTTTCTTGAAACAGTTTTTCCAAGTGGCCAAGTTCTAAAATAAAATCACTATCATTAGAAATCATCCTTGCCATTCTGATCATTTGCCCTTTGACAATGTTCATTTTCAAGAATAGTGGATGGTCGCTCTCATAATGTAGGTATGAATTAGAAAAATGCTCGTTTCTGTAAATATTGGATTTGTAACACTTATTGTTATAATCTTTGATCAATTTCACATCTAAAAAATGTATACTATCTTTTTCTATCTGGTGTGTGAATTCCAAAAATGTGGTGGTGTGGTTTATATAATCAATAAATTCTACTATCTTATCTATAGTTCCATCCCATACAACTAGTATATCATCCAAAAATCTGAAATATTTTTTGATGTACTTGTTGTGTTGGGATGTAAAAACAAAATGTGATTCCCAATATAACATAATAATATTGGCATATATCGGGACACACGCTGACCCCATTGCGACACCTTCTTTCTGATGGTAGTATTCTCCTTGGAAAAATAAATAATTGTATTTTAAGACTAACTCCATATTTTCTAAAATCAATCTATATTCATCCCCTTTAAGGAAATCAATTTCTCCTAATATTTCTTCAAACCACCTTAGTCCTTGCTCCTGAGATATTACAGAAAACAAGTCCCTAACATCAATAGTTATAAATATATACTCATCATCATAGAAACAGTTTCCCATTTTTTTCAAAAAGTCCCATGAATCCACCAAAATATGGTGAAATTTACTTTGAAAACGTTTTAGTTGTTGGTCCACATATATGGCTAGGGGTTGAGTTTTTGAACCCTGAGAGGATGCAATTGGTCACATGGGAGGGTCTAAGATAGACTTGTGCACCTTGGGAATTCCAAAAATGGTTGGTATTACTTGTTTGGGTACCTTTAAAAAAGTTGTATAAATCCCTATCTATTTGACCCTGTAAAAGGTTGTCTTCTAAAATTAGATCAATCTTTTTGTATGATATGTTTATCTCATTTTTAGATACAATCCCATATTGGTTCTCGTTGTTCAATATATCCATCATTTTTTGGGTATAATCCCATTTTTCCATAAGTACTACCCCCCCGCCTTTGTCCGGTTTCATCACTCGGATTTTATCATTCCTACTAAATTCTTTTAATATGTTGTATTCAATAGGTGTCAAATTGTTCATCTTTTTTCTGTCATTTTGTCCTTTATTTTTACTATATAAAAAACGAATATTTTTCGTGACACATTTTTCAAAGTTTAAAATTTCTTTTTGAAGGTGTGGATTATATACACTTGATCTCATAAGCTCTTTTTTATAATTATTGTTTGTATAATCCTTAGTATTATTATCTTTATAATTGTGAATATAATTTAATTTTCGTGTATATAATCGAATATCTAGTAAAATATTTTCTATAGGTGGGATTTTACTAGGTACAAATGTGAAACCTTTTATAAATAAATTAAAATAGTCCTGGTTGATCTGAGTGTCTGTATAATTAAAAATGTTAAAATTATTAAATGAGTTTATAATAGTGGTCACTTTATCAGTGTCATCCAGTTTCTTAGTCATCTCTTCGTCCTCAAAAGGTAATGTGTCAATACTAACTATCGTTGTAACCTCCCTATGTACTGGGTGTTGTTTTCTTCTATCTGTGCATAAGTTGGTTGTAAATTTCGGTTCCTTATTCTCTCCGACCTCCTGGGTTCGTCCACTTCTAAAGGGACCACCTCACTATGACCATAACCATTCCCATTGTTCACAAAACCTTCATAGTTAGTAAACCCAGAAGCTTCATATTCATTATACACTTGTTTTTCACCCCTGAATCTGTTGTTCCTGTAGTACCCATTGTTATTGTACCTATTTCTGTTAAAAGTTTTAGTTTCCCAACCGTTAGAATCACTTTTTTTGTCACAGTAATAAGCAGTGTTCATTTCATACTCTTTTAAATCTCTTTCAATTTTAGAAAGCTTTCTACTCATGTTAACCTTAATGTAATAATCTATATCATGTAAAACTCTATAGTAAATACTCTTGTATTCATCCACAGTAAATAAAACATCAGTGCTAATATTCACATACAATCTATCTAGTTCTTTTTTAGTGTATTCCATATTTTCATTATTCCATTTGATCATTTCTTTAAGAATAGCCAGCCCACACTCATTTAAAATGCCTGTAATAGTTTTAAAAAACGTGTTGTCATACTTTGTGTTATTTGGGTATTTATTCAGTCTAAGGCCTCTAGGCACAATTTTCTCCTTTAAACATTTCTCGAGATACCAATTTTCTACTGCCCAAGCTTTATATTTTTGTAACAAAGTTTTAAAAGTCTTACAATTGTCCTTAAAAGTTGGTTTTGTTTGGCTTTCTTTTCTCTTCTCCTTGCTGTTCGTACTTTTGAACGAGCGATTCAGCCAAGTTGCAAAATCCACTTCTCTGTAGAATTCTGGTATCTCACAATCCCTCTGGTTAGTTTACAAACCAGAACCTTGCTTCAAAATGTTGTTAGGTCCTGTATTAATCGTAAACGAACCTTTCTCCTCTCCTTGTCGTTCTTTTCTGGCGTTTGACGTCATCAGACAAGCGCCTGATGCTCTGTGTACGTGCTTCATGTATGCACACGTGTTGTGTGTACATGTACGCGTGTGTGTGTGTGTGTGTATGAGGAAGTGTGCGTGCTTGTTTTTTCATACGTAACAAATCCCACAACAAGTGGAGGGATGGGGAACGGGTATGTGTATATACATTCCCACTTGTATTTCTACAACTGTCTACATATATATATTTTTGGAACATTTTATATAAAATATTTAGTACTATGTATATTTATTTATATTTATATTTCTATAAATAAATTTTATACATTTTATACATTTATATATTTTAACATAAATAATTATGAATTTAATCAGTATTTTTGCAAGTATTTTTAGACTAAATGGTTCATTTTCATCTTTATTTATTATTTTGTTTATATTTCTTCACATTTCTCTATTTCTCTACATTAGTACTGCTATGATGTTTTAAGAGCAATACCTTGCTTATAGAATTACATTTCACCTATGGTAAAATTGGTGTGTATACATTTAATAGGTTGTTCATTTTAAACTAATTTAAACTAATTAACCAATTTTTAAGCCAGCCCACTATTTGACAAGTGTATATATAAGATAAGTTCTTCTTAAATTAATTGTCTCTGAAGAAGTCTCCATAGGGAGATGAAAGCGCTTAGTCTGTTTGAAACTATTGCCTTTGTGCTGTCGTGGTACGTGTTGGAATAAATCTACTTTCGTATTTTGGATGTTGTCTGGCTGATTTTTCACTACTTGCATACAAGGACTAACCTTTAATGATACAAAATTGGTCAAACAACAATTACAAGTACAAAATTCTGAAGTGCCAGAAAAATATACTCAGCTCTGTATATCTCCAGATAGTTTGAAGAGCACGCTGTCAGGACACAGGAGGGCTCCAGCAATGATATGCAGACTTTAAGAGGGTCTAATTTTATGCAAGTAATCTTTGAGATAGTCAGATAACACACAGGATGTAAAACCAGTTATACCAACTTAAGACACAGAGAAATAGGGGAAGGGGGCAAAACACCTTCAGCAGAGATCTGAAAAACTATACAGTGAAGCAAACGTAACAGTGCACAACTCTGAAGTCAGCCAGCAATGATATAAAATTAGTCAAACAACAATTACCAGTACACAACTCTGAAGTGCCAGAAAAAGATACTCAGCTATGTATATCTCCAGATAGTTTGAAGAGCACTCTGTCAGGACACAGGAAAGCTCCAGCAATGATATGCAGACCTTTACTAAGAGGGTCTAATTTTATGCAAATAATCCTTGAGATAGTTAGATAACACACAGGATGTAAAACCAGTTATACCAACTTAAGACACAGAGAAACAGGGGGAGGGGGAAACACCTTCATTAGAGATCTTAAGAACTATACAGTGAAGCAAAAATAACAGTGCATAACTCTGAAGTCAGCCAGCAATGATATAAAACTAGTCAAACAAGAATTACCAGTACACAACTCTGAAGTGCCCAAAAAATATACTCAGCTCTGTATATCACCAGATAGTTTGAAGAGCACTCTGTCAGGACACAGGAAGGCTCCAACTATGATATGCAGACTAAAGTTTACTAAGAGTGTCTAATTTTGTGCAAGTAATCTTTGAGATAGTCAGATAACACACAGGATGTAAAACCAGTTATACCAACTTAAGACAGAGAAATAGGGGGAGGGGAAAAACACCTTCAGCAGAGATCTGAAAACCTACACAGTGAAGCAAAAATAACAGTGCAGAACTGTGAAGTCAGCCAGCAATGATATAAAATTAGTCAAACAATTACAAGTACACAACTCTGAAGGGACAGAAAAATATACTCAGCTCTGTATATCTCCAGACAGTTTGAAGAGCACTCTGTGAGGACACAGGAAGGCTCCAGCAATGATATGCAGACTTTTACTGAGAGGGTCTAATTTTATGCAAGTAATCATTGGCATAGACAGATAACACACAGGATGTAAAACCAGTTACACAAACTTAAGACACAGAGAAATAGGGGGAGGGGGGAAAAAACACCTTCAGCAGAGATTTGAAAAACTATACAGTGAAGCAAAAATAAGAGTGCACAACTCTGAAGTCAGTCAGCAATGATATAAAATTAGTCCAACAACAATTACCAGTACGAAACCCTGAAGTGCCAGAAAAATATACTCAGCTCTGTGTATCTCCAGATAGTTTGAAGAGCACGCTGTCAGGACACAGGAGGGCTCCAGCAATGATATGCAGACTTTTACTAAGAGGGTCTAATTTTATGCAAGCAATCGTTGAGATAGTCAGGTAACACACAGGATGGAACACCAGTTATACCAACTTAAGACACAAATAAATAGGGGGAGGGCAGGGAAACACCTTCAGTAGAGATCGGAAAAACTATACAGTGAAGGAAAAATAACAGTGCACAACTCTGAAGTCAGTCAGCAATGATATAAAATGTCAAACAGCAATTTGCAGTACACAACTGTTAAGTGCCAGAAAAATATACTCAGCTCTGTATATCTCCAGATAGTTTGAAGAGCACTCTGTCAGGACACAGGAAGGCTCCAGCAATGATATGCAGACTTTTACTAAGAGGGTTTAATTTTATGCAAGTAATCCTTGAGATAGTCAGATAACACACAGGATGTAAAACCAGTTAAACCAACTTAAGACACAAAGAAATAGAGGGAAGGGGGAAAGACACCTTCAGCAGAGATCTGAAAAACTATACAGTGAAGCCAAAATAACAGTGCACAACTCTGAAGTCAGCCAGCAATGATATAAAATTAGTCAAACAACAATTACCAGTACAGAACTCTGAAGTGCCAGGAAATTATACTCAGCTCTTTATATCTCCAGATAGTTTGAAGAGCACTCTGACAGGACACAGGAAGGCTCCAGCAATGATATGCAGACTTTTACTAAGAGGGTCTAATTTCATGCAAGTAATCCTTCAGATAGTCAGATAACACACAGGATGTAAAACCAGTTATACCCACTTAAGACACAGAGAAATAGGGGAAAGTGGGAAAAAACACATCTTCAGCAGAGATCTGAAAAACTATACAGTGAAGCAAAAATAACAGTGCACAACTCTGAAGTCAGCCAGCAATTATATAAAATTAGTCAAACAACAATTAGCATTAGACATCTCTGAAGTGGCAGAAAAATACACTTAGCTCTGTATATCTCCAGATAGTTTGAAGAGCACTCTGTCAGGACACTGCAAGGCTCCAGCAATGATATGCAGACTTTTGCTAAGAGGGTCTAATTTTATGCAAGTAATCCTTCAGGAAGTCAGATAATACACAGGATGTAAAAACAGTTATACCAACTTATGACTCAGAGAAATAGGGGGAGGGGGGAAAACACCTTCAGCAGAGATCTAAAAAATTATACAGAGAAGCAAAAATAACAGTGCACAGCTCTGAAGTCAGCCAGCAATGATATAAAATTAGTCAAACAACAATTACCAGTACAAAACTCTGAAGTGCCAGAAAAATATACTCAGCTCTGTATATCTCCAGATAGTTTGAAGAGCAGTCTGTCAGGGCAAAAGAAGGCTCCAGCAAAGATTTGCAGACTTTTACTAAGAGGGTCTAATTTTATGCAAGTAATCCTTGAGATAGTCAGATAACACACAGGATGTAAAACCAGTTACACCAACTTAAGACACAGAGAAATAGGAGGAGGGGGGAAAACACCTTCAGCAAAGATCTGAAAAACTACACAGCGAAGCAAAAATAACAGTGCACACCTCTGACGTCAGCCAGCATTGATATAAAATTAGTCAAACAACAATTACCACTACACAACTCTGAAGTGCCAGAAAAATATACTCAGCTCTGTATATTTCTAGATAGTTTCAAGAGCACTCTGTCAGGACACAGGAAGGCTCCAGCAATGCAGACTTTTACTAAGAGGGTCTAATTTTATGCAAGTAATCCTTGAGATAGTCAGATAACACACAGGATGTAAAACCAGTTATACCACCTTAAGACACAGAGAAATAGGGGGGGGGGACACCTTAAGCCGAGATCTGAAAAACTATACAGTGAAGCAAAAATAACAGTGCACAACCCTGAAGGTAGCCAGCAATGATATAAAATGAGTCAAACAACAATTACCAGTACAAAACTCTGAAGTCACAGAAAAATATACTCAGCTCTGTATATCTCCAGATACTTTGAAGAGCACTCTGTCAGGACACAGGAAGGCTCCAGCAATGATATGCAGACTTTTACTAAGAGGGTCTAATTTTATGCAAGTAATCCTTGAGATAACACACAGGATGTAAAACCAGTTATTCCAACTTAAGACACAGAGAAATAGGAGGAGGGGGGAAAACACCTGCAGCAAAGATCTGAAAAACTACACAGTGAAGCAAAAATAACAGTGTACAACTCTGACGTCAGATTGCAATGATATAAAATTAGTCAAACAACAATTACCAGTACACAACTCTGAAGTGCCAGAAAAATATACTCAGCTCTGTATATCTCCAGATAGTTTGAAGAGCACTCTGTCAGAACACAGGAAGGCTCCAGCAATGATATGCAGACTTTTACTAAGAGGGTCTAATTTTATGCAAGTAATCCTTGAGATAGTCAGATAACACACAGGTTGTAAAACCAGTTATACCAACTTAAGCCACAGAGAAATAGGGAGAGGGGGGAAGAACACCTTCAGCAGAGATTTGAAAAACTATACATTGAAGCAAAAATAACATTGCAAAACTCTGAAGTCAGCCAGCAATAATATAAAAATAGTCAAACAACAATTACCAGTACACAACTTTGAAGTGCCAGAAAAATATACTCAGCTCAGTATATCTCTAGATAGTTTGAAGAGCACTCTGTCAGGACACAGGAAGGCTCCAGCAATGCAGACTTTTACTAAGAGGGTCTAATTTTATGCAAGTAATCCTTGAGATAGTCAGATAACACACAATGCGTCTGATAGTTGATTGCTCTGAAAGCCAGAGTTGAAGAAGTATACACTTTTTTAGCCAAATGCTCCATGGCCTTGCTGTCCTTGTCCGCAGGGAGGATGGTGGTAGAGGACAGTCATTTTAGAAGCCTTGTCAGTGGAGACAGATGGGTCTGGATCTACAGCAAGGCATTTTACCAGGGATTTAGCTGTCTCAGGACCTTGTAAAACCTATTAGATCTATGAGGAGGTTGGGAATCTGGATTCAAGGATGCTGCCGAGAAACCATCAAGAAAGGTTGGAAGTATAGGTGGAACAGCTGTGGGAGCTGGGGAATCCATCTGGATAAGCTCATAGTAGCGTTTTTCCACCTCAGTCATTTCTGACAAGTCCCACTTGAAGTGCTCTCTCATCTTAGCTATGGCTTCCCAGAAGGTGAGATCTTCTGCAGGGGAATCAGCTTCTGCATATTCATCTTGAGAGGCATATCTAAGAGGGGAAGGGAGTTGGGAGGTGTAAGAGATGGATTCTTCTGAGGAAGAATCAGAGTACTCCTCCTCTTCCACCTGTGATTGGTCTGAGGCCTGAGGACTAGGGCTCAGTACTGCAGGATGGATTGTGTAAGCCCCTGGAGCAGTAGGCTTCAAGGCCATGAATGCATTAAAGAGGCTTTGTGAAAAAGCCTGCAAATTTGGTTAACTTTCCCTAACAGGAGAAGTATGCGTTCTCTTCTCTGTCTTTTTAAGTGAAGGCTTAGTGGGTGTCTGTACAGGGGAAGGCCTAGGACTGGATGACTGTGAAAGAATATATGGATTTGACTGGTCTGCTGAGAGCCTTAGTTCCCCCTTGGCATTGGAGACTGATGTCTACAGGGCCTCCATGGACGTCCCTTCTGCACAGGGTTCTATGGTTTCTGATACGGTACTTGCTACACCCAAGGAGGCGGGGCTCGTGTGTTCATCCAGGCCGATGTCGACCACAGGATGAGCTTCAGGTGGCAGAGGTGCAGTGGTCGTCGTCTTTTTTCTTGACAGTTTGACAGGCAAGTCAGAAGATCCCTCCATACCTAACGCTAGCTGTTTCAGATGTTGGCTGTCCAGATACAGGTTCAGTGCATGAAGTCTGCTATGTAAGGTCTTAGGTACAAATGCCTGGCAGACAGGGCAGACCTTGTTGTGTGATTTGCCTAAACAGAACAGACAGAGTTTGTGGGTGTCTTTGTGTGGAATCTGATAGCTGCACTCACACTCATCCTTTCTGGATGACATGAACAGGTACTAACATACAGTGACTGAAAAAAGGTTCTCCAATGGGATACTTATCTGAGTTTCTCGAGTATCAGATGGCAGGGAAGGCAGGAAAACTTGATGTTTGACTGGCAGCAGAGACGTTCTGAAGTTTTGTGGGTGCAGACATCACTTTTATGGTCCATGCTATGCTAGCCACATCAGACATCCCATGCACCATATAGTGACTGCAAACTTTTGTATACTGGCTGGATGTTTGAGCAGGAAGAGGAGAAAACCCAACTGTACAGAATACTGCAACATGTGAACAGAAGGACATATGAATTCAGCTGGTCTGAATCCAATATATAAGTAAAACACAAAACACGAACCAAGAAGCACAAATAATAGAGAAGGGAATCCAAATAAACCACAAAGCAGGTAGTCCACATACAGGTTTATTGTACCAAATTCGATTAAGTGCTTTCATCAGCAAATCTGCCTTCATCAGAATAATGAACATTAAAACCAAATAGCTTATATACCCTCTCCCAGCACAAAAGACATGACATGACATCCTAAATCCTGTGATACATCACTTCCTAAATAGGGTATAGCACATAAAAAAATTAAGAAAAAACATCAAATTCTATAAAATAAGTAAAATACCTAATATATATATATATATATATATATATATATATATATATATATATATATCGAATAATATTGAACCCTAATAATAAAATGAAATTCAACAAGTTGACCACACATCTAAATTACATATATAACATAGATTTAAGCTTCAACAAAGGCATGATGCTAATTCGGTCATTTAGACATGGACAAGAACCAGCACTGAGTTTGAGTTGCCATTTTAGATCCAGGAACTCCAAATAGTCATGGACTGGCCTACCCCGAGGCCCTAAATCAGCATGGTCAATGGCAGAAAAACCTGAAATAGCGAGTGGGAAATTTCTCCACATGACTGTATAGGGCATTCTTTTTATTTTTACACTTAATGTAACAATGCTCATATACGGTTTGCTTAAATGCCCTTTTTGTTTTTCCCACATAGAACCCGTTGCATAACCCACACTTAGCTATGTACACCATTCTTTTTGAAAAGCAATACTATTTTTTAATGGGATATATGAACCCATAGTTCTTAATGAAAATAGAGTCACCTTCCAGCATAAATGAACATTGTCCACACCTGCCACATTTAGAACAACAACCTTTCATATTTCCTTTCCAACAAAGATTTAAAACTAGAGTCTTTCTTGTAAACAATAATAAGCTTCTCCCCTAAGATCTTGGAAACGTCTTGGTCTAACATAAAAATCGACCAAACTTTTCCAGTATGTTTTTAATATCTTAGAAATTTAGAGTAAAAGAAAAGTACACAAGCTCTAGAAAAACTGTTATTCATCATTCTATCATTTGAATGAATGTTATTAATCCCACCATTATGAAATAAAAGTTTGACAATGGCACCCATTTGTCTTTTCGATTTAACTTCATTTTCAATGGACTTGACAAATTCCAGAGGATATCCACTCTTAATAAACATATTGTTGAGAATGTCACATTCAACATGGAAGTCAAGTTCATCTGAAACCAATCTGGCAATTCTGACTAATTGCCCCTTCACCAGTTTTTCTGGTGCACTGGGTGCCAACAGTCAAAATGTAAAAATGTTTTTGAATAAGTAGGTGTTTGATATAATTTAGAAATAAATGTTTTTTTCTCATAGTCTTCAACAATAGTGACATCAAGAAAATTCAATTTATCCTTGTCGATGTTTAAAATAAATTTGAGAAAATCAGTAGTATTATGAATTTACTGAAGGAAGTCCTCCCATTTTTCCCTACCATCCTTCCATAGAAAGACCATATCAACCAGGTAGTGTACATAGAGAGCCCAAGAATCCCTATAACAGGAATTCATGATGTACTCCTCCTCCCAGTAGGCCAAAACTAAATTGGCAAAAACTGGGGTGCAGCAGGCTCCCATGGCCAACCCTTGAATTTGTCTAAAAAGATGACCTTCATAACTCAAAAAGTTGTTTTCTAAGACTAATTCAATACAAGTCCTAAGTGTGTGGTTAATGTTGTACCCTAGTTCAGTATGCCTACTCAGGTATTCGTAAAACCAGTCCAGCCCTTCCGCGTGTGGTATTACTGAAAATAAACCTTTTATGTCCAAAGTGGCAATAATCAGTCCATCATCATACATTTCAGGTTGTATCTTACAAAGAAAATCCCAAGACTCTTTTATAATCCAAGGCCTTTCTTCAACTATGCCCTTAAGTTGAAAATCAATATATCTAGCTAAACAATATGTTTTTGATGCTTTAGCATCCACAATAGGGAGAAGAGGAGGAAAGGCGATGGACTTGTGTATCTTTGGAATGCCAAAGATAGTAGGTGTTCTGGGGTTCTTGAAATCTAACAAGTCATGTATGTCAAGACTAATTTGCCCATTAAGCAACAGTTCCTCTACTATAAGGTCTATGTTCCTATACGCTAGGTTCATCTCGTTCACTGAAACTTCACAATAGGTGCAGTAGTTCAAACATTTTACTGTTGTAATCCAAAATGTTCACCATGACAAGCCCTCCACATTTGTCAGGTTTCATGAGCCTGATGTTGTCATTACAAATAATATCCTGTAACAGGAACCACTCTCTTTCATCTAAATTCTTAATAATCCCCTTCTCGTTACCTTTTAATAAATTCCTGATCTCATTTTCACAAAATGTTTCATATATTGACACTAATGAATGAGAAGGTGGAATAAAAGTGCTGGGCCTATGTAAACAATTAGGGCCATCAATGGGTGTCATGTTACAAAAGTGCATGTCTAGATTCAACTTTCTAATAAACAATTCAAAATTCAAAATGCTGTCAACAATATTGGCATTTCTGTCAGGAACAAAATTCATACCTTTAGAGAACAGATTTGCCCATTCAACATTGACATTGACTTGACTGTAGTTGTAAATAATAAAATCAGCATCAACATTTTGGATGATGGTTACACATTGGTCCTCAAGTTCAGTTACTTCCAGTAAGCTCCCCTTCCTCCTCTCCATTGTTGGTGGTAGTTGTGAGAACCAGTTCTCACACCGCTCTGGTTCCTGATCCTTTTGGACCTCCTCAATGGTGGGGGGGGGGTCTAAAGGGACATCCCTGTTTAAATATTTGTTGACCTCAATGTTCTCATTAACCTCATTACTTACTGAATGATGTTCACTAAAATACATAGCCTTTTGTCCCCCGGATGGGTCAGGGTAAGCCTTTCTGGCTTCATAATCACCCTTGTCCCTTTTCAATTTACGTTGTTGCCTCAATTTTAATTCAAGTAACCCATCATCCACACTTTTAAAAATGCTTTAAAAATCATTCTATTTACACTGAAACAGTAAATCATTTTTGAATACAAGATTCAGTCTTATCAATGTCCCTAATAATTAGGGCCATTTTTCCTATTGTTGTCAGTGATAAGAATTTTTAAAAACTCACAGCCCTGTTTGTTAAAGAACACGATCAAGTCCTTGTGAAGCTGTGAGTTTTTAATAAGTCCGGAAGGAAATTTCCACAATCTCATTCCTTTTGGAACCTGCTCATGGTTTGTACATTCCTGCAGATATGAATTCTCAAGTTGAAGCTTCTTGTATTTATAAACTAAGTCCTGAAAATGATCCAGTTGTTGATCCATTGTCATAGCAGGTTTGTCCAAACAGTCACCATTATCATCCAACCTCATTTCATTTCTGAGCCATTCCTCTGTTGAAAAAGACACCCCCCGGGATTCATGAACCTTGCGCCAGGCGCACGCATGGCGTAGGCGCCACAACGCCAGACGTGGCCGCCGAGCGATTCGGGTACGATCCAAACCCACGTGCATCAGCGGCGTACGCTGGAGTTGCGCCGCCTCCGGCGTAGGTATGTTAAATACCCCATGTGCGGTGTTGCACCATGCAAATGAAGGCAAGTAGCGATTCAGGAAGTGGCGAGGCATATAACAACGGCAATGTAAACCAAAAAAAACGGTTTACATATATCCAAACATGACATAGGAGTAACGGAAGGCTGCCAACGTCAGGTGTCATAGTGGTGCAACATGGTAATGTGGAAAGAAACCGAGAATGTCAAAAGAAAACATGCAGAAAATGTAAATAACGACATAAATGTTATGTACGCAAAAACCACAGCAGAACCCCAGGACATGTCCGCGGAAGGTGAGGAACACTGAAGTAATATGACAATGCCATAAAAGAGCAGTATAAGACACATCAGCATCACAGCCACAATACACCATAGTATGAATGGAAAGCCACAACCACAGCCCAATTGTTGCCAAGGAGTGGCGGCGGTGTCTGGCGCCGTAACCATGTATTAGTAGTCAATGCCATGCAAATGAGGCAGATAATACTGAATCGCAAAACACCCGCCAGTGTAAGGCTGCAGCAAACGGCGCAGCGGTAATACACCGAGGAGTGGCCTAGAGGGAATAGCTGTCAATCGCAGAGGGGTGTGACACTGTAGGAGGAAGCACATTGGAGCCCAGCAAACCTGGGCTGTACAATGCACATCACAGCATCAGGACCGGCGTTTGAGGAAATAGATGCGCTGAGAGTACACAATGCGCGCACAGATGCATGTGCACGAGGATGACTACGTTCCCCAAACCAGTCATGTGACTGCTGCCCCGTCAACAACCATGGATACAGGAAGGTGACGCGGAGAATATGAGGAAATGCGGAAGCAGTGTAATTGGAGTTGTAATGAGCAATTAACACCAATCAACCCACGAAGGGCAATCGGCGGCAGCTGACAACTCTGCATGCAGAAACCTGCAAAACGGGAAAGGGGAGGCATATGAATGCAAAGAAAGTAGTGGATGTTGCAGAAATGCAAAGAGCGAAGAACCGATACAGCACAGCCAAGGAGAGAGTTAGCATAACGGTGGCGGCACACAAAATGCATGAGATGCCATGTGCCTGCAGGATGCACTCCCGTAAATAGTAGGTGCAATGTGCAGAAACAGTAAAGTAAGGTGTAAAGCTAAACCAATGCAGGCAAGTGTAATGTAACACCAAAGGCAACAGCGTTGCAGTGCCAACGGTAAAACACGGAAGATAACCCACAGATACGGCAGCAGAGACACACCCAATGACATCACTGGGTGTACAGCACAACACTATAAAGTGGGAATGCACACAACACACACACAGCGCAATTCCCAAACGCTGCGCCTTACGGTGTAAACACACGGGGAACTTTTAAAATGTATATGTTGGGTGCTGCCGTGGCCGTGATGCATCGGCATGTGTCAGAGACAGACGGAGTTGCGGAGGAGGGTGCCGACAACTACCGGAGGCCTCAGAGGAGAAGGAGAGTGTTCAGACCAAGGGTGACCTACCAGGGGCTGCAAGACCTGGAGATAGTAGAGCGTTACAGGGTGGACAGGGACACGTTACAGCAAATAGTGGAGCTGTGCCGGCCAAGCCTGAGAACAAGAGACAACAGAGGGGAGCCCATCCCAGTGGATACAAAGGTATGTGTAAGCCTGCGAATACTGGCAACAGGTACCTTTCAAAGGCCAACCGGGCATATAATGGGCATCTCACAGGCATCAGCATCCAGGGTACTACACCAGTTTCTGGATGCCATGTTACGACATGCCCATGAGTATATATACTTCCCCAGATCTCAGGAGGAGTTGGCTAGCAATATGCGCCACTTCCACCGAGTGGCACAATACCGGGAGGTCCTGGGTGCGATAGACTGTACGCACATAGAAATCAAGTCACCACTCAGTGAGCAGGGTAGACGCTACATAAACCGCAAGGGATACCCCTCCATCAATTGCCAGGTCGTGTGCAATGTGCAGGGCATTATCATGGATGTGTGTGCTGGCAGCCCTGGAAGCTACCACGACTCCCATATCTGGCATGCCTCACAGCTGTATCAGGTATTCACCAGGGGGGACATCACACAAGGTCACTTTGTGGGGGATGCTGGCTATGCATTGGAGCCGTGGATGATGACACCCATCAGAAATGCACACACACACATGCAAGAACGCCATAATGAGGCACACGCACAAACCAGAATAATCATAGAGCGTGTGTTTGGGATGTTGAAATCACGGTTCCGGTGCTTGGATACATCCGGTGGAGCCTTGCAGTACTCTCCAGGCACAAGTGCCCACATATTCATAGTATGTGCTATGCTACATAATATGATCCTGCGGAAACAGCTGCTGCAGGGACATAATGGTGTAGGGCCACCAAGCCCGCCACAACTGCCAAGGCAAGCACAGGCACAGGGCGTTCAGCGCCATGAACACACTGTGCCAGCCCCAGTAGGCAGACGGAGGCGTACCCAATATGCCTATGCCTTGGCAAAGAGGGAGCACATACTCTGACAGCGTAGGCCCCATGGACTGACACCTCCCTACCTGCACACACAGTGAAATGGACGGCACACAAACATGTCCGCCCGTAATGTGTACCGTATGGGCGGTCACATGTGTGACTCCAACATAGGTAGCACCCAAACACTGCACAACCCACAGCCAGCGGAGCATGGAACGGCAACACCTCAACCGCACGTGGGTCCGACAGCAGACGTAGCCGTATGCTGCCACGTTGGCAAGGTGTCTACATATGTACATATGTGCATACACACATATGGAGATAGATATCATTACACACGAGAAATATATGTACACATACACAGATATAAAGTACAACAAGTTAAACAGGGAATCACAGGGATGCAAGGTCACAGAGAAGTAAGACGCGAACTCTCAACATAGTAAACATACTGAACGACAACCCGACTATCCGGGAGGGTGGACAGAGCAGGAAACGCCACCCATGGAAAGGTCAACCCACCTAAATGCATATTCGCCATTCGGGATGATCGCCAGGCCACGATACAGTAACAGGACATGTGCGTGTAATATTCTTAGGATATGAGGGCGGAGGTAGACACTGCCGCCGGCGATGTGATCAACGTAGGTACTGTGTGCAACCGTCCCTGCGAAAGCGGCAGTATGTGTATGTGTGAGGTGAGGGTGTCGTGTGTTCCGTTGTGCCAGTGTAATGTGTGTGACACTGTAAAATGTGTATGTAGGTGACATGTGACAGGCGGAGTGGAATAACATGCGTAGGCATACAGTATAGGAACCACAGGCGTATGTATAGCAGTACCCACAAAGTAGTACTGAGAGCTCCTCACTGGCTAGGTGCGTGGCGACGTAAAACGATGCAAAGCGAAAATGTCCCAGAATCTACCACAGGAGTATAGCCAACATGAGATGCAAAGGACGCATGTACAAACCATCACCGTATGTATGGCGCCGACATGTTAATTCCAATACGATATATCGGCTACGTTACGCAGCAATAATTATGTACCGCGGAAATACGCATTTGCTACCCCGGCACCGATCGTGGACACATATCGTCCCGTAAACATCGCTGTGGGTTCTACGAGTGTTAAACAAGCAATCGCCACCCGAATAGGTGGCAACCGGTAGCATACAGGCCGTCCCAACTACAGGACCACATTGACCGTAAATATCCGTGACAAAATGCCAAGGGATAGTCGGCACATACGAACAGCTGCAGATATACCACCGATGTGACGGAGGAATAGATGCAGGAAGCACACAAGCAGGCGGTACCGACAGCAGACGACATCAAGAAAACCTACACTCCTAGAACAACAGACAGGTAACTTGCAGCTCCCCAGGCAGGGATGGAGCACACACACAAGCATACCATGTATGTACAAATGCAAGGCCCACAACCCGTACCTGTCACCCACAGCCGCCAATATACCCCATCGCACATATCAAAGGGATACAAGCCGAAATAGCAGCAAAAACATACAGGCAGTTAATGACAGCGGCATACCCGCAACATCTCACGTGGGAAACACTATCAGCAGCGGATGCATACCAGCATCCGTTGTGTACAGGAATAGAAGAGCTATGTTACACATCAGAATGCAAAACGCCATCGACAGACGCCGGCAGGACACGGACACCCACATGTGGAACATAATACCATACCCAACACATACAATCCACGGCTAACACCACAGCAAAATGTACCTGACGCCACACATAGCGGTTGCAGTCACACATAACATAACACAATACATACCATCCCCATGAAGCTAGTGCAGATAACCAACACCCAGACGATGAATGAACTATGCCCTAGTTCCGACGAGTACCGTACGAATGGAGGAGATGCACAGGTGATATGCGCATAAGTACACACCGAGGAACAGCTATTGGTGTGATGAACCCACATGCCGCAGGTGACGACGGATATAAGGAAGACTCCCAGGAGAGTCAAACTGTATGTTCATACCGAACAAAGAAGTTATTCCTACAAGAGCCGATCACTTGTCAGTAGCGAGACTCAAACGGAATACGGAAAGCAATACAGGAAAGGTATGTAGAACCCACGAGATGTACTGGTGTGTAACGCATGATATGTATGACGAATCTGCACTGTATGTGAACGGTGTTTGTCAGTAAAGATACCTGTCCATAAGGCAGAGAGTGGTGAAAGGTGGTTATGTACTGTTAACCCGCTGAGCATACCAACGACTGTGGACACCGTGTGTACAGCAGTGGGACATCATGTACACAGCTGGGATAACCGAAGGGGTGCCATACTGATTTAAAACACAGAACAATGCCACCACCCACACTGATGCTGGCAGTGGATGTCCAACAATGAAGTGCCATAGCAGTGGATAGGACATGTATGTATAGTGTCACAGCACACATGTGTATGGGCAGATATTGTCGATGTCATATGTAATCTGTGCACGACGTGCACGTATGCCTCGCAGTACGGGTGACCATGTCAAGTATGTGTAATGTAAAGCTATCATGATGGATACGTTCAGACATTATACACAGTATCACAGGCATAGCATGCATGACGGAGGTATGGCCTAGTGTTATGTACATTAACAGGATATGTATGGCCTGCACATATGGGACAGAGTAGTAGCAGAATAGCCACCCAAAATGGAAGGAACATCAAGTGACCATGTCCAAGCTATCTGTAGCAGGTGCAATGTGTGCAACAATGACGTCTGGCAGGTCCATGTGTAAACACATGTGCAATGTACACAGTCGTGTCACCCCCCCATGGTACTGTCCACAGAACAGCAAAGGTGGATGTCAACTGCATGTCTACACAGTACTGCCGTTGTGGCGGTCCCATGTGTACGTGTCACCCTATCAGCAAGGGAGTTATCACATGACCAGTGCTACAGTGTGTCCCTGTGGGATGTGCACAGGACCTATGTTCTACAGCATGGTGTGTGTCTAGTCTGCGTAGGTAAACAGAAGCCCAGGCTAAGCAATGTGGCTTGTGTGCACATATGCATGAGTGCTTCATTCACCCTGCCCACTGCAAATGCCATGTAGGAGTACTACATGCATCAGTAATGCGGAGGACATGGCCCATGGCAGAGTACATGACACCCCTGTGTAAGTGGTATGCAGATGAGTACAGATGTTTCCCCCGTCTGTCATCTGCATATGTAAACTGTCTGAGCCTGGTATACATCACGGCATGACTATACCGTGACATGGAAAGGTGTAGCCATTGTGGAAGGCACACCACGAATGTGTTATAGTAACCCTGCCCGTGTGTAGATGTGTGTATGGCACAAGTACAAAGGCTACCAATGTCCTAGCAACACACATAGTCCAGATATGTGTGGCCCTGCAGATGTGTACCCACGCCACAGTGGAATATGGCAACCACAGCACCATGTGGGGCATGTGTGTGTACAGCAACCATGTACAATGTGATATGCATGTATAGGGACAGTATCCACGTGATACCTAGTGGATGACTGTCGCTATGCAAAGGTGATGTGTATGCACCATGTGTGATGTATCTGACGCAATGACATCTACACGATAGATCTGCCACACTGACACTTGTATGGTTGTTAGCAGTATGAGCTGGTGGAGCTATAATGCTGCCAGGTATGTAGATGTGGGATATGTAGGCATGGACATTACTCCGTGACAGCATGTTGTGTATGTAAGCAAATAGTGAACATGAGGGGCCACATGACTGAGGACTGTGTAATGCCACATGTACCTTACATGTCGTAGGTAGCATGATATGCTTGCACCACTGTGTGACCTGTCCAGGAGTCACATAGCCTAACATCCTGAGACACAGGGTATGATGTGATGGTGGATGTGTACATTGGCAATACCAGAATGTGGAATGGTGCTGAAGGGAAATGTGGGGATAATGTCTGATCTGTTACCCTCTGTACTACACCAAACACCCATGCAATGGTATGACAGGTGGCCATCATGTGGATGTGGTGTGCTGTGGCACACAGATGCCCAACAAGGGTGCCAGTAAAGACATGGAGGTCGTCAATGAGTGTGTGAAGCATGGATGGGAGGATGTGCCCCAGTGCCATACCGAATGGTGCAGTCATGTCTGTATGAATGCAGTCCCACACGTGCAATGCACTACCACCCATGTGTAGTGTGATAGATGCGGTGGTGTGGTGGTCAAGGTACACAACGTCCATGAATGGGCTAGCAGTTAATTCAGTGTGCTGCTGCAGAGACACATAACAACCAGTTTGGCGGGATATAACAGCTAGGGAGATTGGAGGTGACATTGGGACAGTGTCCTAGGACATAATGTGTGCATGGCAGTACCATGTATGTGTCCACAGGGACAATGCGATGTCCATGTATGGATTTGAACCCTGTAGTGAGTGAGAGTGTGTCTTATTGGTAGGTATCCCATTGGCTGGCATGTTGCCAACAACATCTCTGTCGGCAATGCCTGGGTGACTGTCGTATGCTACATTGAATGTGGATGTAGCCAAACAACACAGACATACCACCACACTGTGTGAGGGCCCACACTGCAAAGTATGGTGGTCATGTGTAGGTAGCTAGCTGTGGAGTATGTGATGGACCACGAGGACACACCATGACTGTCAAGTGATGCACCACACATTTGAACATACCCACCGTGCAACAGCCTGCACATGCGGCCATACAGCACATGTGCATGGAACATGCATACCACCGTTGTGACTGTGAAAAGGCCAGTACCACCATGTCTCTGTGTGGAATGGCATGGTCCCTACCAGTGCGTACATGTAGCGGAAGTGCATTGTGATATCTGTCAGCATAGTCATGTATACTGTCCGGCTGCCGGGGTGCCATGCCATTAACCACCCCCGTCAGCAGATGTCGGTAGTACCGGCTGTTGACCACATGTACCATGTATGCTGCAATGGGTGTGTGTCCAGGGTGTGGCTAGCAGGGCCGCAAAGCATATATGTCCATCAACCAGAGGGGGGATGTCTGTAGGTATAGCACACAGACACATGGAGGTATGGTGCATGCCAAGGGTAGTGTAGGTATGGTATGTCTTGTTTAATGTGTCACCCAGCTATGTGTAGTGCATGGCCAAGCATGTGTGGGTACATGGGAGTCCATACTAGGGAAGTGCGTGTTGCTGTCAGCACATGGCAGTAGCAACTGTCCGAGGTGCAATGTACAGTATGATAACACAGCCAGCATGTAACCTGTGGTGTACAGTGTACTCACCATCACGTGTCACAATGTGTCTAGCGGTCACAAACATGGGTATCCGAACATGGAGTACCTATGATGCATTTGTCTTAGAAAAACATACAGTATGTGTGTAAATCACTGTGTGATGTGGGATCCACTCACCTGTGTGTGTTGCAGTCCAGGTATGTGCCTGGGAGGTATGATCTGTGTACAATCTGGACTGGCAGGTGTGCTCTGTAGAGCATGGAGGCAGGTCCCAGGCACTGCAGATTAATGTCAGGCATGCCTTACTGTGTGTGCAGTGCTTGTGTACAGCACAGTGGGGGGTGCAAGCATTGTCACACATCACTGCATGCTGTGCCTGCCTGTGACAGCCCTGCTGACAGACATGTGACACCGCTGCAGAGGCAGCATAGCATGTGAAGATGTACATGTGGGCCCCACACCCTAGGCAGATGTCCGCAGGTCATGTGTGCCACAGTACTGTAGTTGACCATGACTGTCATACTGGATCAATACCACATGCCTGCATAAGTACAGTATGACCATAGTCAACAGTCGCAGTGACAGAGTAGGCAAATGTACAGTATCCCCGTGTGCAGACCACTGCCTACTGCACACTTGGCTAGACACACACCCAGAAGGTGAATACACCATTGAGCCATCAGATGTCCCAGTCCACGTAGCCTGTACAATGTCATCACAGGGTGGTCACAATAGCATGTGGTAAGACAAACATGTTGTACCAGGTGATGTGTCATGTGTGCATATGTTGACTTGCACAGCCGTTCACATGTCTGCAACATAGCGGTGCATGATGCATACTGTTACATGATGTGTGGAACTGCACTGTGACACACAACAGGGACATCTGACACAGGTGTGTTGTGAATGGTGTAACCCATGTTCACACAGGATACACACTGCTGCTGTTGGCAGCCATGCCGGTGGCTACCAGTGGTGCATGCAGTGGTCATACAGACATACTGCATACAGTGTTCATGCAGGGATGACCATCCTTGTGGATGATGTGGTGCTACGTGAAGGTAGGTGTGTGTTATGAATGTTACATATCCAGATGACACCATCTGGTGCAGTCATGGTCGTCGACAGCATCACACACATCCACAGCAGTCAGAACCCTGTCCTGAGAATGTGTGTCAGTCACCCTCGTACTGTGTGACATATGTGCACATGGCAGAACACCTCCCACTGTCATCTAGGATGGCTACGTGATGGCTGGAATGTGCCGTGATAATGTACAATGCTGGTAGCCCAATGAAGTACTTGGAATCAGACACAGTACGCCATGGCTGCCATGTAAACCATGCACAACAATGACTGTCTGACAGACACAAACAATGCGTTGACATGTTGAACATGTGCACATGAGAACTCCCAATGAGGTATGTTGCACATATCGATGTACAACTGTCATCTATGGCCATAGCATGGGTGCAGACGCACATACCCCACAGGCAGTACCATGTGATGCAGGTAGGGGGGCATTGCACGTGCACATGTGACAGTTGCTGTACCACCACATGTCCTGCATAGCCGTCATGTAGGGGTAGTAGTGGCATGTGACTGATGGACATGCCTGTACATTTGACCATGTCCCACAGGAGATGTGTTATGTGTGTACAACATGTGATGTGCCAACATCAAGCTGTGCAGTGTATGGCCGCCAGTGTACCTGTATGACTTGTTCTGCGATGGGTGCAAAGGCACATAGTACTGCATTGCATGCCCACAAGCCCCACATAGGTGCATAGCCTGAACATACAATACAAAGAGGGTGTGGGATGATAGCAACCCACAAGAGGAGATGGCATGGGTGGCAACCCACTACCACATGCGTGGGTATGGTGTGCATGTCTATGACACATTAGCACCTGAGAAGCTAGCAGTACAGGGTTGCATGCAGATATGTTCAATAATAGCCCTGTGTGTCCCACCACTGGCCTGTGGATAGACAGACAGCAACAAAATGTGCAGATATGATATGTGCACAGCACATCACCGATGCCTACCGTAGAACAGGCTGACTGTGTAGACATGTGCAAAGTAGGTCTGTGCCAGCCACACTCAAACACGTTATGTGCTGAACAACACCAAGAGTCCAGGCAATGCCAAAGCTGGACGTGCATGCATCTGTGTATGTACGCCTGTGAATGTCTCCAGCGTAGCAGTATAGCTGTGTCACTGTTCTTCACAACATAATAAATGGGTTGTATGTGTGACGGGTGCCTCATATGTGTATGGTCAGATCGATGATACCATCAGTGCCCCTGCTATGTGAACATCCCTGTCCCCATACATGGATACCTATGCTGTGCCCAACATCACGTTTCCAGAGGGTGGGATGGCGGTGTGTAGTGCACCAGCAGACATGGGGGTGGCAGCAGGCACTGGATGTAGACATATGTGGTACCCACATCAGTCCAGGCAACCATCCATGTGCACGGGATAGCAGTGTGTGGCCACATACAGCACTGTGTAGTTCAATATCGCAGCACATAGCACCTGTCAGGGTTACAGTGTATTCATGGGTGTGTGATACCTGCATGCACCAGACACACCCCCACCAAGCAGCGTGCAGCCTACTTTGCATAAGGCCAGTGTCCACACCATGGTGATAGACATGTGTAATGTCCAAATACACATAGACATGACACATGGAATGGACAGCCACCCTGCCAATATCATTACCCCCCAGGTGGATCACATCCCAGTGCCATGTATGTGGCATACCCTGCCATACCATGCAGCCCTGCCCAGCAAGGCTGCATGTGCTATCACAGTCCTACATGGTGCGATGGACAAAAGGCACTTTCACTATCAACCATACACAGCAGTAATGTTATGGTGATGCACCCTGTGGTGTTACAGGTGCTGTGTGCTGCTGTGGACAATGTGCATGTGTACATGCTATGCATGACCTTCCCTGCTAATGTGGCATGGTTACACATTGTCCCATGTGTATCACATGTGCAACACAGGTGAGCCGTGGCAAGTTGTCCAACACCCATACAGTGCTGTGTGGATGTATATGGCACAACACATGCATGTGCAGGTGTCCATGTGTATGTGTACAGTGCCACTGCTGATGTTCATACTGGCCATGTACGTGATGTGTATTGACATATAGACAGCATCCAGGTGAACAGTAGAACTGTTTTCACATGGGGACCCGTGCCAACTGATATGGACACAGGTGTGGTATTACTGAAAATAAACCTTTTATGTCCAAAGTGGCAATAATCAGTCCATCATCATACATTTCAGGTTGTATCTTACAAAGAAAATCCCAAGACTCTTTTATAATCCAAGGCCTTTCTTCAACTATGCCCTTAAGTTGAAAATCAATATATCTAGCTAAACAATATGTTTTTGATGCTTTAGCATCCACAATAGGGAGAAGAGGAGGAAAGGCGATGGACTTGTGTATCTTTGGAATGCCAAAGATAGTAGGTGTTCTGGGGTTCTTGAAATCTAACAAGTCATGTATGTCAAGACTAATTTGCCCATTAAGCAACAGTTCCTCTACTATAAGGTCTATGTTCCTATACGCTAGGTTCATCTCGTTCACTGAAACTTCACAATAGGTGCAGTAGTTCAAACATTTTACTGTTGTAATCCAAAATGTTCACCATGACAAGCCCTCCACATTTGTCAGGTTTCATGAGCCTGATGTTGTCATTACAAATAATATCCTGTAACAGGAACCACTCTCTTTCATCTAAATTCTTAATAATCCCTTCTCGTTACCTTTTAATAAATTCCTGATCTCATTTTCACAAAATGTTTCATATATTGACACTAATGAATGAGAAGGTGGAATAAAAGTGCTGGGCCTATGTAAACAATTAGGGCCATCAATGGGTGTCATGTTACAAAAGTGCATGTCTAGATTCAACTTTCTAATAAACAATTCAAAATTCAAAATGCTGTCAACAATATTGGCATTTCTGTCAGGAACAAAATTCATACCTTTAGAGAACAGATTTGCCCATTCAACATTGACATTGACTTGACTGTAGTTGTAAATAATAAAATCAGCATCAACATTTTGGATGATGGTTACACATTGGTCCTCAAGTTCAGTTACTTCCAGTAAGCTCCCCTTCCTCCTCTCCATTGTTGGTGGTAGTTGTGAGAACCAGTTCTCACACCGCTCTGGTTCCTGATCCTTTTGGACCTCCTCAATGGTGGGGGGGGGGTCTAAAGGGACATCCCTGTTTAAATATTTGTTGACCTCAATGTTCTCATTAACCTCATTACTTACTGAATGATGTTCACTAAAATACATAGCCTTTTGTCCCCCGGATGGGTCAGGGTAAGCCTTTCTGGCTTCATAATCACCCTTGTCCCTTTTCAATTTACGTTGTTGCCTCAATTTTAATTCAAGTAACCCATCATCCACACTTTTAAAAATGCTTTAAAAATCATTCTATTTACACTGAAACAGTAAATCATTTTTGAATACAAGATTCAGTCTTATCAATGTCCCTAATAATTAGGGCCATTTTTCCTATTGTTGTCAGTGATAAGAATTTTTAAAAACTCACAGCCCTGTTTGTTAAAGAACACGATCAAGTCCTTGTGAAGCTGTGAGTTTTTAATAAGTCCGGAAGGAAATTTCCACAATCTCATTCCTTTTGGAACCTGCTCATGGTTTGTACATTCCTGCAGATATGAATTCTCAAGTTGAAGCTTCTTGTATTTATAAACTAAGTCCTGAAAATGATCCAGTTGTTGATCCATTGTCATAGCAGGTTTGTCCAAACAGTCACCATTATCATCCAACCTCATTTCATTTCTGAGCCATTCCTCTGTTGAAAAAGACAGCCCCCGGGATTCATGAACCTTGCGCCAGGCGCACGCATGGCGTAGGCGCCACAACGCCAGACGTGGCCGCCCGGCGATTCAGGTGCGATCAAACCCACGTGCATCAGCGGCGTATGCCGGAGTTGCGCCGCCTCCGGCGTAGGTATGTTAAATACCCCATGTGCGGTGTTGCACCATGCAAATGAAGGCAAGTAGCGATTCACGAAGTGGCGCAGGCGTAGCATAACAACGCGGCAATGTAAACCAAAAAAGCGGTTTACATATATCCAAACATGACATAGGAGTAGCGGAAGGCTGCCAGCGTCAGGTGTCATACTGGTGCAACATGGCAATGTGGAAAGAAACCGAGAATGTAAAAGAAAACATGCAGAAAATGTAAATAACGACATAAATGTTATGTATGCAAAAACCACAGCAGAACCCCAGGACATGTCCGCGGAAGGTGAGGAACAATGAAGTAATATGACAATGTCATAAAAGAGCAGTATAAGACACATCAGCATCACAGCCACAATACACCATAGTATGAATGGAAAGCCACAACCACAGCCCAAGGGTTGCCAAGGAGTGGCGGCGGTGTCTGGCGCCGTAACCATGTATTAGTAGTCAATGCCATGCAAATGAGGCAGATAATACTGAATCGCAAAACCCCCGCCGGTAAGGCTGCACCAAGCGGCAGCGGTAATACACCGAGGAGTGGCCTAGAGGAATACCTGTCAATCGCAGAGGGTGTGCCACTGTAGGAGGAAGCACATTGGAGCCCAGCAAACCTGGGCTGTACAATGCACATCACAGCATCAGGACGGCGTGTGAGGAAATAGATGCGCTGAGAGTACACAATCGCGCACAGATGCATGTGCACGAGGATGACTCGTTCCCCAAACCAGTCATGTGGCCGCCCGTCAACAACCATGGATACAGGAAGGTGATCGCGGAGAATATGAGAAATCACGGAAGCAGTGTAATTGGAGTCGTAATGAGCAATTAACACCAATCAACCCACGAAGGGCAATTGGCGGCAGCTGACAACTCTGCATGCAGAAACCTGCAAAGCGGGAAAGGGAGGCATATGAATGCAAAGAAAGTAGTGGATGTTGCAGAAATGCAAAGAGCGAAGAACCGATACAGCACAGCCAAGGAGAGTTAGCATAGCGGTGGCGGCAGACAAAATGCATGAGATGCCATGTGCCTGCAGGATGCACTCCCGTAAATAGTAGGTGCAGCGTGCAGAAACAGTAAAGTAAGGTGTAAAGCTAAACCAATGCAGGCAAGTGTAATGTAACACCAAAGGCAACAGCGTTGCAGTGCCAATGATAAAACACGGAAGATAACCCACAGATCACGGCAGCAGACACACCCAATGACATCACTGGGTGTACAGCACAACACTATAAAGTGGGAATGCACACAACACACAGCGAATTCCCAAAGCGCTGCCTTACGGTGTAAACACACGGGGAACTTTTAAAATGTATATGTTGGGTGCTGCCGTGGCCGTGATGCATCGGCATGTGTTAGAGACAGGCGGAGTTGCGGAGGAGGGTGCCGACAACTACGGAGGCCTCAGAGGAGAAGGAGAGTGTTCAGACCAAGGGTGACCTACCAGGGGCTGCAAGACCTGGAAATAGTAGAAGCGTTACAGGGTGGACAGGGACACGTTACAGCAAATAGTGGAGCTGTGCCGGCCAAGCCTGAGAACAAGAGACAACAGAGGGAGCCCATCCCAGTGGACACAAGGTATGTGTAAGCTTGCGAATACTGGCAACAGGTACCTTTCAAAGGCCAACCGGGGATATAATGGGCATCTCACAGGCATCAGCATCCAGGGTACTACACCAGTTTCTGGATGCCATGTTCTGACATGCCCATGAGTATATATACTTCCCCAGATCTCAGGAGGAGTTGGCTAGCAATATCGCCACTTCCACCGTGTGGCACAATACCGGAGGTACTGGGTGCGATAGACTGTGCGCACATAGAAATCAAGTCACCACCGGTGAGCAGGGTAGGCAGCTACATAAACCGCAAGGGATTCCCCTCCATCAATTGCCAGGTCGTGTGCAATGCGCGGGGCATTATCATGGATGTGTGTGCTGGCAGCCCTGGAAGCTACCACGACTCCCATATCTGGCATGCCTCACAGCTGTATCAGGTATTAGCCAGAGGGACATCACACAAGGTCACCTTGTGGGGATGCTGGCTACGCATTGGAGCCGTGGATGATGACACCCATCAGAAATGCACACACACACATGCAAGAACGCCATAATGAGGCACCGCACAAACCAGAATAATCATAGGCGTGTGTTTGGGATGTTGAAATCACGGTTCCGGTGCTTGGATACATCTGGTGGAGCCTTGCAGTACTCTCCAGGCACATGTGCCCACATATTCATAGTATGTGCTATGCTACATAATATGATCCTGCGGAAACAGCTGCTGCAGGGACATAATGGTGTAGGGCCACCAAGCCCGCCACAACTGCCAAGGCAAGCACAGGCACAGGGCGTTCAGCGCCATGAACACACTGTGCCAGCCCCAGTAGGCAGGCGGCGGCGTACCCAATATGCCTATGCCTTGGCAAAGAGGAGCGTATAGCACATACTCTGACAGCGTAGGCCCCATGGACTGACACCTCCCTACCTGCACACACAGTGAAATGGATGGCACACAAACATGTCCGCCCGTAATGTGTACCGTATGGGCGGTCCCATGTGTGACTCCAACATAGGTAGCACCCAAACACTGCACAACCAACAGCCAGCGGGCATGGAGCGCCAACACCTCAACCGCAGCGGGTCCGACAGCAGGCGTAGCCGTATGCTGCCACGTTGGCGCAAGGTGTCTACATATGTACATATGTGCATACACAGATATGGAGATAGATATCATTACACGTAGAAATATATGTACACATACACAGATATAAAGTACAACAAGTTAAACAGGGAATCACAGGGATGCAAGGTTACAGAGAAGTAAGATGCGAACTCTCAACATAGTAAACATACTGAGCGACAACCCGACTATCCGGGAGGGTGGACAGAGCAGAACGCCACCCATGGAAAGGTCAACCCACCTAAATGCATATTAGCCATTCGGGATGATCGCCAGGCCGCGATACAGTAACAGGACATGCGTGTAATATTCTTAGGATATGAGGCGGAGGTAGACACGCCGCCCGGCGATGTGGTCAACGTAGGTACTGTGTGCAACCGTCCCTGCAGCGGCAGTATGTGTATGTGTGAGGTGAGGGTGTCGTGTGTTCCGCTGTGCCAGTGTAATGTGTGTGACACTGTAAAATGTGTATGTAGGTGACATGTGACAGGCGGAGTGGAATAACATGTGTAGGCATACAGTATAGGAACCACAGGCGTATGTATAGCAGTACCCACAAAGTAGTACTGAGAGTTCCTCACTGGCTAGGCGTGGCGGCGTAAAGCGATGCAAATCGAAAATGTCCCAGAATGTACCACAGGAGTATAGCCAACATGAGATGCAAAGGGCGCATGTACAAACCATCACCGTATGTATGGCGCCGACATGTTAATTCCAATACGATACATCGGCAGCGTTACGCAGCAATAGTTATGTACCGCGAAATCGCATGTGCTACCCGGCACCGATCGTGGACACGTATCGTCCGTAAACACCGCTGTGTGTTCTACGAGTGTTAAACAAGCAATCGCCACCCGAATAGGTGGCAACCGGTAACATACAGGCCGTCCCAACTACAGGACCACAATGACCGTAAATATCCGTGACAAAATGCCAAGGGATAGTCGGCACGTATGAACAGCTGCAGATATACTACCGATGTGACGGAGGAATACATGCAGGAAGCACACAAGCAGGCGGTACCGACAGCAGACGACATCAACAAAACCTACACTCCTAGAACAACAGACAGGTAACTTGCAGCTCCCCAGGCAGGGATGGAGCACACACACAAGCATACCGTGTATGTACAAATGCAAGGCCCACAACCCGTACCCGTCACCCACAGCCGCCGATATACCCCATCGCACATATCAAAGGGATACAAGCGAAATAGCAGCAAAACATACAGGCAGTTAATGACAGCGGCATACCCGCAACATCTCGCGTGGGAAACACTATCAGCAGCGGATGCATACCTGCATCCGTTGTGTACAGGAATACAAGAGCTATGTTACACATCAGAATGCAAAATGCCATTGACAAGCGCCGGCAGGACACGGACACCCACATGTGGAACATAATACCATACCCAACACACACAATCCACGGCTAACACCACAGCGAAATGTACCTGGCGCCACACATAGCGGTTGCAGTCACACATAACATAACACAATACATACCATCCCCACGAAGGTAGTGCAGATAACCAGCGCCCAGGCGATGAATGAACCATGCCCTAGTTCCGGCCAGTACCGTGCGAATGGAGGAGATGCACAGGTGATATGCGCATAAGTACACACCGAGGAACAGCTATTGGTGTGATGAACCCACATGCCGCAGGTGACGGCGGATATAAGGAAGACTCCCAGGATAGTCAAACTGTATGTTCATACCGAACAAAGAAGTTATTCCTACAAGAGCCGATCACTTGTCAGTAGCGAGACTCAAACGGAATACGGAAAGCAATACAGGAAAGGTATGTAGAACCCACGAGATGTACTGGTGTGTAGCATGATATGTATGGCGAATCTGCACTGTATGTGAGGGGTGTTTGTCAGTAAAGATACCTGTCCATAAAGCAGAGAGTGGTGAAAGGTGGTTATGTAGTGTTAACCCGCTGAGCATACCAACGACTGTGGACACCGTGTGCACAGCAGTGGGACATCATGTACACAGCTGGGATAACCCAAGGGGTGCCATAGTGATTTAAAACACAGAACAATGCCACCACCCACGCTGATGCTGGCAGTGGATGTCCAACAATGAAGTGCCACAGCAGGGGATAGGACATGTATGTATAGTGTCACAGCACACATGTGTATGGGCAGATATCGTCGATGTCATATGTAATGTGTGCACGACGTGCACGTATGCCTCGCAGTAGGGGTGACCATGTCAAGTATGTGTAATGTAAAGCTATCATGATGGATACGTTCAGACATTATACACAGTATCACAGGCATAGCATGCATGATGGAGGTATGGCCTAGTGTTATGTACATTAACAGGATATGTATGGCCTGCACATATGGGACAGAGTAGTAGCAGAATAGCCACCCGAAATGGAAGGAACATCAAGTAACCATGTCCAAGCTATCTGTAGCAGGTGCAATGTGTGCAACAATGACGTCTGGCAGGTCCATGTGTAAACACATGTGCAATGTACACAGTCGTGTCACCCCCCATGGTACTGTCCACTGAACAGCAAAGGTGGATGTCAACTGCATGTCTACACAGTACTGCCGTTGTGGTGGTCCCATGTGTATGTGTCACCCTATCAGCAAGGGAGCTATCACATGACCAGTGCCACAGTGTGTCCCTGTGGGATGTGCACAGGACCTATGTTCTACAGCATGGTGTGTGTCTAGTCTGCGTAGGTAAACAGAAGCCCAGGCTAAGCAATGTGGCTTGTGTGCACATATGCATGAGTGCTTCATTCACCCTGCCCACTGCAAACGCCATGTAGGAGTACTACATGCATCAGTAATGTGGAGGACATGGCCCATGGCAGAGTAGATGACACCCTGTGTAAGTGGTATGCAGATGAGTACAGATGTGTTCCCCGTCTGTCATCTGCATATGTAAACTGTCTGAGCCTGGTATACATCACGGCATGACTATACTGTGACATGGAAAGGTGTAGCCATTGTGGAAGGCACACCACGAATGTGTTATAGTAACCCTGCCCGTGTGTAGATGTGTGTATGGCACAAGTACAAAGGCTACCAATGTCCCAGCAACACACATAGTCCAGATATGTGTGGCCCTGCAGATGTGTACCCGCCACAGTGGAATATGGCAACCACAGCACCATGTGGGGCATGTGTGTGTACAGCAACCATGTACAATGTGATATGCATGTATAGGGACAGTATCCACGTGATACCCAGTGGATGACTGTCGCTATGCAAAGGTGATGTGTATGCACCATGTGTGATGTATCTGGCCAATGACATCTACGATATATCTGCCACACCGACACCTGTATGGTTGTTAGCAGTATGAGCTGGTGGAGCTAGAATGCTGCCAGGTATGTAGATGTGGGATATGTAGGCATGGACATTACTCCGTGACAGCATGTTGTGTATGTAAGCAAATAGTGAACATGAGGGGCCACATGACTGAGGACTGTGTAATGCCACATGTACCTTACATGTCGTAGGTAGCATGATATGCTTGCACCACTGTGTGACCTGTCCAGGAGTCACATAGCCTAACATCCTGAGACACAGGGTATGATGTGATGGTGGATGTGTACATTGCCAATACCAGAATGTGGAATGGTGCTGAAGGGCAATGTGGGGATAATGTCTGATCTGTTACCCTCTGTACCACACCAACCACCCATGCAATGGTATGACAGGTGGCCATCATGTGGATGTGGTGTGCTGTGGCACACAGAGGCCCAACAAGGGTGCCAGTAAAGGCATGGAGGTCGTCAATGAGTGTGTGAAGCATGGATGTGAGGATGTGCCCCAGTGCCATACCGAATGGTGCAGTCATGTCTGTATGAATGCAGTCCCACACGTGCAATGCACTACCACCCATGTGTAGTGTGATAGATGCGGTGGTGTGGTGGTCAAGGTACACAACGTCCATGAATGGGCTAGCAGTTAATTCAGTGGGCTGCTGCAGAGACACATAACAACCAGTTTGGCGGGATATAACAGCTAGGGAGATTGGAGGTGACATTGGGACAGTGTCCTAGGACATAATGTGTGCATGGCAGTACCATGTATGTGTCCACAGGGACAATGCGATGTCCATGTATGGATTGGAACCCTGTAGTGAGTGAGAGTGTGTATTATTGGTAGGTATCCCATTGGCTGGCATGTTGCCAACAACATCTCTGTCGGCAATGCCTGGGTGACTGTCGTATGCTACATTGAATGTGGATGTAGCCAAACAACACAGACATACCACCACACTGCGTGAGGGCCCACACTGCAAAGTATGGTGGTCATGTGTAGGTAGCTAGCTGTGGGGTATGTGATGGACCACGAGGACACACCATGACTGTCAAGTGATGCACCACACACATTTGAACATACCCACCGTGCAACAGCCTGCACATGCGCCCATACAGCACATGTGCATGGAACATGCATACCACCGTGGCGTCTGTGAAAAGGCCAGTACCACCATGTCTCTGTGTGGAATAGCATGGTCCCTACCAGTGCGTACATGTAGCGGAAGTGCATTGTGATATGTGTCAGCATAGTCATGTATACTGTCCGGCTGCGGGGTGCCATGCCATTAACTACCCCGTCAGCAGATGTCGGTAGTACCGGCTGTTGAGCACATGTACCATGTATGCTGCAATGGGTGTGTGTCCAGGGTGTGGCTAGCAGGGCCACGAAGCATATATGTTCATCAACCAGAGGGGGAATGTCTGTAGGTATAGCACACAGACACATGGAGGTATGGTGCATGCCAAGGGTAGTGTAGGTATGGTATGTCTTGTTTAATGTGTCACCCAGCTATGTGTAGTGCATGGCCAAGCATGTGTGGGTACATGGGAGTCCATACTAGGGAAGTGCGTGTTGCTGTCAGCACATGGCAGTAGCAACTGTCCGAGGTGCAATGTACAGTATGATAACACAGCCAGCATGTAACCTGTGGTGTACAGTGTACTCACCGTCACGTGTCACAATGTGTCTAGCGGTCACAAACATGGGTATCCGAACATGGAGTACCTATGATGCATTTGTCTTAGAAAAACATACAGTATGTGTGTAAATCACTGTGTGATGTGGGATCCACTCACCTGTGTGTGTTGCAGTCAGGTATGTGCCTGGGAGGTATGATCTGTGTACAATCTGGACTGGCAGGTGTGCTCTGTAGAGCATGGAGGCAGGTCCCAGGCACCGCAGATTAATGTCAGGCATGCCTTACTGTGTGTGCAGTGCTTGTGTACAGCACAGTGGGGGGTGCAAGCATTGTCACACATCACTGCATGCTGTGCCTGCCTGTGACAGCCCTGCTGGCGACAGACATGTGACACCGCTGCAGAGGCAGCATAGCATGTGAAGATGTACATGTGGGCCCCACACCCTAGGCAGATGTCCGCGGGTCATGTGTGCCACAGTACTGTGGTTGACCATGACTGTCATACTGGATCAATACCACATGCCTGCATAAGTACAGTATGACCATAGTCAACAGTCGCAGTGACAGAGTAGGCAAATGTACAGTATCCTCGTGTGCAGACCACTGCCTACTGTACACTTGGCTAGACACACACCCAGAGGGTGAATACACCATTGAGCCATCAGATGTCCCAGTCCACGTAGCCTGTACAATGTCATCACAGGGTGGTCACAATAGCATGTGGTAAGACAGACATGTTGTACCAGGTGATGTGTCATGTGTGCATATGTTGACTTGCACAGCCGTTCACATGTCTGCATGATGCATACTGTTACATGATGTGTGGAACTGCACTGTGACACACAACAGGGCCATCTGACACAGGTGTGTTGTGAATGGTGTAACCCATGTTCACACAGGATACACACTGCTGCTGTTGGCAGCCATGCTGGTGGCTACCAGTGGTGCATGCAGTGGTCATACAGACATACTGCATACAGTGTTCATGCAGGGATGTCCATCCTTGTGGATGATGTGTTGCTACGTGAAGGTAGGTGTGTGTTGTGAATGTTACACATCCAGATGACACCATCTGGTGCAGTCATGGTCGTCGACAGCATCACACACATCCACAGCAGTCAGAACCCTGTCCTGAGAATGTGTGTCAGTCACCCTCGTACTGTGTGACATATGTGCACATGGCAGAACACCTCCCACTGTCATCTAGGATGGCTACGTGATGGCTGGAATGTGCGTGATAATGTACAATGCTGGTAGCCCAATGAAGTACTTGGAATCACACACAGTGCGCCATGGCTGCCATGTAAACCATGCACAACAATGACTGTCTGACAGACACAAACAATGCGTTGACATGTTGAACATGTGCACATGAGAACTCCCAATGAGGTATGTTGCACATATCGATGTACAACTGTCATCTATGGCCATAGCATGGGTGCAGGCACATACCCACAGGCAGTACCACGTGATGCAGGTAGGGGCATTGCGTGCACATGTGACAGTTGCTGTACCGCCACATGTCCTGCATAGCCGTCATGTAGGGGTAGTAGTGGCATGTGACTGATGGACATGCCTGTACATTTGACCATGTCCCACAGGAGATGTGTTATGTGTGTACAACATGTGATGTGCCAACATCAAGCTGTGCAGTGTATGGCCGCCAGTGTACCTGTATGACTTGTTCTGCGATGGGTGCAAAGGCACATAGTACTGCATTGCATGCCCACAAGCCCCACACAGGTGCATAGCCTGAACATACAATACAAAGAGGGTGTGGGATGATAGCAACCCACAAGAGGAGATGGAGTGCGGGTGGCAACCCACTACCACATCGTGGGTATGGTGTGCATGTCTATGACACATTAGCACCTGAGAAGCTAGCAGTACAGCAGTACAGGGTTGCATGCAGATATGTTCAACAATAGCCCTGTGTGTCCCACCACTGGCCCGTGGATAGACAGACACCAACAAAATGTGCAGATATGATATGTGCACAGCACATCACCGATGCCTACTGTAGAACAGGCTGACTGTGTAGACATGTGCACAGTAGGTCTGCGCCAGCCACACTCAAACACGTTATGTGCCGAACCACACCAATAGTCCAGGCCATGCCAAAGCTGGGCGTGCATGCATCTGTGTATGTATGCCTGTGAATGTCTCCGGCGTAGCAGTATAGCTGTGTCACTGTTCTTAACAACATAATGAATGGGTTGTATGTGTGAGGGGTGCGTCATATGTGTATGGTCAGATCGACGATACCATCAGTGCCCCTGCTATGTGAACATCCCTGTCCCCATACATGGATACCTATGCTGTGCCCAACACCACGTTTCCAGAGGGAGGGATGGCGGTGTGTAGTGCACCAGCAGACATGGGGGTGGCAGCAGGCACTGGATGTAGACATATGTGGTACCCACGTCAGTACAGGCAACCATCCATGTGCACGGGATAGCAGTGTGTGGCCACATACAGCACTGTGTAGATCAATATCGCAGCACATAGCACCTGTCAGGGTTACAGTGTATGCATGGGTGTGTGATACCTGCATGCACCAGACACACCCCACCAAGCAGCGTGCAGCCTACCTTGCATAAGGCCAGTGTCCACACCATGGTGATAGACATGTGTAATGTCCAAATACACATAGCAATGACATATGGAATGGACAGCCACCCTGCCAATATCATTACCCCCCAGGTGGATCACATCCCAGTGCCATGTATGTGGCATACCCTGCCATACCATGCAGCCCTGCCCAGCAAGGCTGCATGTGCTATCCTGATCCTACATGGTGCGATGGAAAAAGGCACTGTCACTATCAACCATACACAGCAGTAATGTTACGGTGATGCACCCTGTGGTGTTACAGGTGCTGTGTGCTGCTGTGGACAATGTGCGTGTGTACATGCTATGCATGACCTTCCCTGCTAATGTGGCATGGTTACACATTGTCCCATGTGTATCACATGTGCAACACAGGTGAGCCGTGGCAAGTTGTCCAACACCCATACAGTGCTGTGTGGATGTACATGGCACAACACATGCATGTGCAGGTGTCCATGTGTATGTGTACAGTGCCACTGCTGATGTTCATAATGGCCACGTACGTGATGTCTATTGACATATAGACAGCATCCAGGTGAACAGTAGAACTGTTGTCACATGGGGACCCGTGCCAACTGATATGGACACAGGTGTAGCCAGGTACACATGTCCACAGCAGGCTAACATCAACATGGTGCGTGTACAGTGTGATGAGGTGACACACAGATATGATATGACACCCACTGCTCAATGGTGTGATGGCAACACATTGGCTGTGTCACTGCCATGATGCCTTGCAGAGATTACTGTGCAGATGTTGTACATGTCATAGCAATGTATTCCCAGCAGTATGCCAGCACAGCAGTGTAAATGTGACCTGCCACCATCATTATGTCTTACAGATAATGCCACGTTCCTGGCTGCCTGCCTTTAGCCGACAAGAAGACGAGGTAATCATACCATTGTTACACGACAATTATGACATCTTATTTAGCCATGTGCCACTGCAGGCACAACAACGTGAGGAGATGTGGCAGGATATGCGCAGGAGGGTGAACAGCCTGGGCGGCCACAACCGCACATATCAACAGATCCGCAGGCACTGCACAGACCTAATCCGGCATGCGAGACAGCGTGCGCTGCAATCGCCAGACAACAAGGTGGGACAGGTGGTGGGCCACAAACCCAGCCCCACTCACAGCCACGGAGGAGCTCCTGGCCAGTCTGGGGACACCCATGGAACAACACGCTGAAACCCTCGCGTCCATCGTGGAGGTGGGTGTCTCCCAACCAATGAGCTCGGAGCTGCCTGGTAAGTCAGTGTTGCATGTTTGTATGATAAGCGGCGTAGGAGTGGGTGTCATAGTACAACACATAATATAGCAACACATGCCAGGTATATGGCCACACAAGATGCATACTACAGTATGCTATGTTGTGTTAGCAGACATGTGCATAGCACATGCTAACACACAGGTGCATGATGTGACATGCACAGTGCTCACTGTAGTGATAGTAATGGATAATGTGTATACCTTTGTGTCATCCCTATACAGGTACGTCTGGCGTGTCGCAAAGACAAGGGTCTGTCGCAGGTAAGTCTGTTGCTAGTAAAAGGCATGATATGGTGTATTGATATTCCCCATGTGTCCAGGTATGACATGCACACCTGGGTGTGCCCCAGTCACGGTATACAGGTTGCACCACCCGACACACACACCACCCATGTACAGTAGATACAACCGTTAGTATAGAGTGGCATGACACCACATAACCTATTGGTGTGATATGTGCAGTCAGCTATGCATACAATGGTGTAGGTGTTCCACAATGGCTGCATGTGTAGTATGCATTGGTATGCCTCTGCAGTATGCACACAGTACCACATAGTGAGCCGTGATCTGGCCAGAGCACAGGTGTTACCACTGTGACCTATGCCCCTGCATTGGGTGCACACGTTGTGACATGGCACATGACATGTCCCATGCATGTGGATGTCTGTCTGCAACATTGTCACACCATGACATGACCTATGCACGACATAGCAGACATCCACAATGTCTGCATAGCCGTAGGGAATGTGACACCTCAGACTAAAACGGTTGTATGTCACATGGGCCACCACAGGGCCGTGTGCACGATGTCCATCACACACAATTGTCGATGACCCAGACAAACAAGGCCATGGGTGATACCTACAGGCATGTTGCCACACAGTACATCCGCAGTGGGTAGTCACCGTTGCACCCTGTCCACACATAGTGGGCTCATCACTGTAGTGGACCCCCTGGACATCCGATGTGGTACACCAGTGAAATGGAATGCCTGTCTGCAGCCACTAGAGGTGCCACCAATGTCCACCATATCGTGCTGCTGAGCAGCTGAACTGACTTTCAGACATGGCAATGTAATGCGTCCAGGTCACGCATCGCACAGAAACATACCTGTGTCCTGCTACCGTGCAGTGGCACAGTGCCCGTACTCCACACTGTACAGTTATGTACACAGCTCACACCAACCACACCTGCACAGACATCCTTGTTACACATGCATTGTATCTGTAGACTGTACACATAACACTGCACTGTGACATCCGTTGTGATGTGGTGCATGTGGTGGGACACCATCGTCACATGTCCACATGATACGCACATGTTTGCGGTGTACATGACATAGTGGCGGCAGCCATGTGTACTGTTAACTCGCCCGTGGCCACCGCGGTGTATCATGGTGATGCATGCAAACTACCATAAATGTGTGTACTGCTTGCCTACAAACAGACACCCGCCTGTTGTAGTGTGCACTCCAGGGCAGTATGCATACTGCCACTATTAATGTCTGGGCTGCATTCACTGGGCTGTGGTGTGGGAATGCTGCATGCCACCTGCAATATCACATGCATGATGTGTCTGCATGTGTGTGTGTCCGTGTGTGTGTGTCAGTGTGTGTGTGTGTGTGTGTGTGTGTGTGTGTGTGTGTGTGTGTGTGTGTGTGTGTGTGTGTGTGTCTGCATGTCTGTAATGTAACTTACGGTATGTCTTTGTATTGACAGGTGCTGTAGGTGCGTTCCCCTCCTGCGGTCCATCTGATGCTAGTGTCCCCACAGATACTAGTGGTGATGACCATGTGCATGAGGCACAGGCAGGGTCGTCACAGGCAGACACTGTGCCATTGGAGAACATCACACTTACGTCCCCTTCATCCCTGCACACGGTTCAGATGCCGACACATACCCCAACACCATTGCCCATAGATGACGGACAGTCAGCGTCTGTTGGCACCGAGCAGGAATGTGTGGTGGCTGCAGAAGGTGTGGGTACACACGGCGTTGCCAGTGTAATGACTGGTGGAGTGCCACACAGGCATGTGGCAGGTGCTGCTCGTAAGAGGAGCACTGCTAGACATACACCTGCCATACAGGGTGCAGCAGCTGGTATAACCAGGCGCATGTTCCAGACTGTAATGGCGGCGCAGGCACGTGCTGAATGGCAGAACCAGGAAGGGCAGAGGCTGCAGAGGTCCGCAATCCGTTCCTTAAATGAGAACATCCAGTCATTGGCGAATGCCCAACAGCATCTTGCCGATGTTCTGGATAGGAGATTGGGTGAGATGGCTGGGATCCTCGACCGAGGCATGGCCATCCGTGAGCTGTCCGTGCTGGAACACCTGGTAGGGGTGAGGCATAGGGCACATGGGCGTGGGCCAGTAACACCACCAAGTACAGGTCAACGTGTGCGTGCCACCTCCCATGCCCACCCACACAGTGCTGGTAGCAGCAGCAGTGCAGCTGCTACTACACCAACCACACCAGGACACAGCAGGCCACGTGGACGTGGCCCTGGCCTGGCGTGGACACGTTTCCAGCGGACATGTGTCATCGGAGAGTGGCCACTCTGTACCTCCACCCGGTAGTGCCCGTGCGACCCCAGGCAGGCGCGGGTCACGTTGCCGCAGGCGGACACAGTGAGCCGTACCACCTGCACTGTACAGTCTGGGGCTGCCAAGTATACCCCGTGTAGGCATCACAGATGACTGAACTGTGTACACACATACCCACACACAGCAAACACAACTGTAGGGCTCCACCACATCCACATGCATTCTGCACAGTCATGCCCAGTAAATGCACAGGCCCTTACACACACACATGATGTCATCCATTGGTACAGCCTATGCCTGTGGCACACATCACCCTGTGCATATGATGAAGTCTCTGCCACAGAACCGTGAGCTACACCATCGGTGCGGTTATGCAAACATATTCTGATGCACAGGGTGGACAACATAGTGAGAGGTGTATGTGATACCTGTGTCTGCATAGTATGTGATGTGTATGTTGTGGTGGCTGTGTATGGCAGGTGACAGGTGCGTATGTGATGTGGTTCGTGCACTGACATCATGCAGCAGACATACCATGTAGTGCAGGTGCAGCATTCATTGTTCTGTGTACACAGTATGCGTGTTGGTTACATGTGTAGCACCATATTGGTTCAGTTAACCCGTATGCCACTTATGGTGTACTTGCATGTGCCCACTGGGAGCACTGTTATCAGTTCCCCATGTGTAGTCGTGGGGTACCCACAGGCACATCTGGCAATATCAGCATAGCACAGGTACCCGCAACTGGCATGGACCCCTACATAGGTACATAGGCACATGTACATACCAGGCTATGTGCCCTACGGCATGTGTAAACCTAGCAAGACTGTGTGTGGCTGCTAACACCCCTTAGGATGAGGGTACCACATCCATCAGTCTCCTGTCCCCTGTCCAGCACTGACACAGAGATGATGCCTGGTGCATACTTATGATCACACATCCACACGTCATGATTACTCCTGGACAAAGGCAGTCAGGGCCTCTGCTTCACATGGGCTGGCAATCCTCTCCGTGTTGTAGGGGTTCTCTGGGCGTTGACCCTGTTCCCCCAGCACGTCCTAGTCATCTTTGTGGTGAGGTGTCTGTAAGTTGCTTCTGTGGCCGTGTTTGCCCGGAGCCTAGGAGGTGGAACATGTCCATGTCACCCAGGTTGGACATGGCCGTGTATGTCAGGCACAGATCACCACAGAGTAGACATGCTGGGAAGGTATACAGCCGGAGTCCCCTTGGTCGGGCAGTGTGTGACACATGTCCCAGCACCTTTATCCCCGCCTCGTGGAATGTTTGTGGTCCTTCCGAGTGCTGCAGGTGTCAGGTTAGGTACAGCCCACATGTGCCATTGTACGCAATCATTGCTGTGGTGTGTGATGTGTACAGGGGTACAATGAACACCCGTGATGTGGATGTGATTCCTTCCAGACCAGGTGGCCACAGTGGAATGTCTTCCCACCCACATTGGCATTGTGTGTGTTGACAGAGGTTACTGACAGGTGTGGTACCCATTTCCATGAACCGTCCACCATGTTGAATGGATTACCACCTACATGTTACGTTGGGGCAAACATGTCCTTCACACTGGGTAGGTCTGCACCTTCTCTGGCATGTAGCAGCAGGCCATGGCTCTAGCACCAGTTATCCATGTGTATGATGCCCTAGGTGGATGTCCGTGTCAGATGGGGTGTTGGGTATGGTGGCCGGTGTGCAGTCATCTGCATACCTTGTCTGCCACAATCCCCCTATGTTGGCATGCACATTGTAAGGTCGAATGCCGAATGGCAGGGGGCCCAGGACTGAGCCCTGTGGGCCTCCACTCGAGACCAGCTTTTAGTCTGACACGGCACCAGGAACACAAACCCTGTGTGGTGTGACCTCCAACCATTCTGAGAACCATCGTGTGACTTATGTCCCCACATGTACGCTGGCGATCCTTTCCATGAGACCCACGTGGAGTGTGTTCTGAACGCTCCCACCAGGTCATGGTAGTGTGTGCAAACCGACCTACCCCCATCAATGGCCTTGGTGACTGCTCCAGACAGGACGAGCAGGTTTGGGAGGCAGGATCTGCCCTTGACTACGTTGTTGTGGGTATGTTCCGGTATTGGCTGTACACCACTGTTTGTATTCATGGGCACCTGTATGGACCTCCCCGCAGCTTTGCAGACAAGGCTTGTCAAGCTGATAGGGCGGTAATGTCTGCAGTCCATAAGAGCACTACCCTGGCATAGTGGGACCACAGATGCCATATGCCATCCAGCGGGGACCTAGCCCGTAGTAAGGCTAACATGAGACAGTGGCCTTATGTGTGGGGTGAGGGCCTCAATGAGGTTGGGTAGCACACAGCCAGGGACACCATCGGGGCCCATTGGTGCTGTGTTAACCGCCTAACAGATATCAGATCACTCCAGGGCATATGAGATGTTTTTGAGGCTAGACTCTGGTGGGATGGATATGTCCCCTCTTGGGGTGGGGGGTGGATGTATGCATGGAACATGTCCGCTGGTTTGTTGACAATGTCTGTGGGTGCAGTGACCGTTGTACCATTCTGGATCATTTCCGGCCATGTCTGTGCGCTCCCACCCATGTCCCTACCACAGTTAAGGAAGGCCCTATGGTTGTCTCATGTGCCCTCTGCAGTACCACTCCCACAAGCGGCCTTGGATGATTGTATGTGTGGCCGTATGTTGACGCTGGTATGAATGGGTGATGGCTTCCCTGGTACTGATATTGCTCTGTCATGTATTAGCTCCAACTGTTGATGTACAGTTTGTCAGTGGCTGTGGTCCACCAGACCATGTGCCTACCTTTGGTGGACAAGGTCCTGATGTTATCATGATCGCTTGGTGCAGACATCCCTGTGTGTGCTCAGAGAAGGCATTCGTAAGGGAGTTGGCAGTGCGGCCTGTGTTCACCACTGGCATGGTGGACTTGTAGGGTACCACACTGGTCGTATGATGTGTGTGGTTTGCTGTGGAGAGGTCCTCACTTAGGTCTCCCATGCCAGTGTTGGGTGCAGGATGTGGATTACCAGTGGATCCACTATATGGTCTGACATCACCATTGAGGCATGTACATCCTGTGTGGAGCATTTCCTCCCCATGTGTGATGGGCAGAACTGGTATACGTCCCCCTCTAGTGGGTATGGTTCATGGCTGTTTCACAGCGGTCACGTGTATGAACCCCGGGACCTGTGGCGTAGGGTGTTGTGTCATGGGTAATGTTCCCAGTCTATTTATGGGTGCTTGATGTCACCCAATACGGTGCTGTTGTGAGAGCATGCACACTCACCAGTGTCCTCAGGACGGCTGTGCAGGTATCCTGGGTTTGGGAGGGTGGTCTGTAGCATGCAACAAACTGTAGGGCAGTCCTACCCATGGTTAATTGCACCTGGATATTCCCGCTGCAGCGGCCACGTCTGTGGCATGGCGGGTTGCTGTTGTGTGGCTGGGCACACGGCGGTCCACATTCTGCCACCCATGCTGTTGCACCATGTGTATGCATGTGTGCTCTGTGGCGCCTCTAAGTGTCTGTGCATGCCCAGTAAGCAGTTGTGTAGATGGACACACAGTACAGTGCACACCGCGCCCGACTGCAGTAATACCGGGTGCATGCCTGTATCCCCTTCGCCAGCCACGTCTGTGCCATGGCGGGTTGCTGTTGTGTGGCTGGACACACGGCGGTCCACATTCTTCCACCCATGCTGTTGCTCCATGTGTATGCATGTCTGCTCTGTGCGAGTCTAAGTGTCTGAGCATGCCCAGTAAGCAGCTGTGTAGATAGACACACAGGACAGTGCACACCGCCCGACTGCAGTAATACCCGGGTGCATGCCTGTATCCCCTTAGCGGCCACGTCTGTGCCATGGCGGGTTGCTGTTGTGTGGCTGGACACACCACGACGGTCCACATTCTGCCACCCATGCTGTTGCTCCATGTGTATGCATGTCTGCTCTGTGCGAGTCTAAGTGTCTGAGCATGCCCAGTAAGCAGCTGTGTAGATAGACACACAGGACAGTGCACACCGCGCCCGACTGCGTTGATACCCGTGAGCATGTCTGTCTCCCTTTGCAACCGCTAGGTGTGGGAGGCATGGCCAGTACACCGCCGGGGGTACACACGACAGTCGTCACCGATGTCTGCAACTGGGCGTGTAGCCATGGCCAATGGCATCCTGTATAGCCATGGTGACCATCCAGGTGACACATATGTGGCTGTCATGCCACATTGGCTGCCTACATCCTGCACGCGGATGCCCTCTCATAGGGTAAAGTGTCATGTGGTGCATCCCGTATTCCTGTCGTGATGTACTGATCAGTAGTTATTTGGTATTCCCGACTGCAGCACTAACGTGTTACTGTACGGCCACCTTGGGATGGTAACAGGCTGCGTGACTGCGCACTCTGTCTTCATTCCCTATCGGACGCATTGCCTCTGCAGATGATACCACCCACCTAGGGGTATGCCTCCTGACAGTGCTGTGCTCAGTAATCCCGTTAGCGCGTTCTGTAAATGCTTCATGCTGTAGTGAGTTCATGTAGGTAGGCGTAGGTTCGACTCTCGGCCCTTGTGTGTGTGTGTGTGTGTGTGTGTGTGTGTGTGTGTGTGTGTGTGTTTCCAGCTGCCTCTGCAGATGAACTAGCTTTTAGGCGGCCAACACATACCTTGGCTATTGCCAGCTATTGTCTTACAGTGATGTCACCCGCCTAGAAGTATGCCTCTGACCGCACTGTGCTCAGTAAATTCGGTAGCGCGTTCTGTAAATGCTTCATACTGTAGTGAGATCATGTAGATAGGCGTAGGTTCGACTCCCGGCCCTTCCGTGTGTGTGTGTGTGTGTGTGTTTCCAGCTGCCTCTGCAGATGAACTAGCTTTTAGGCGGCCAACACATACCTTGGCTATTGCCAGCTATTGTCTTCTGAGTGATGTCACCCGCCTAGAAGTATGCCTCTGACAGCGCTGTGCTCAGTAAACTCGGTAGCGTTCTGTAAATGCTTCATACTGTAGTGAGTTCATGTAGAGAGGCGTTGGTTCGACTCCCGGCCCTTGCGTGTGTGTGTGTGTGTGTGTTTCCAGCTGCCTCTGCAGATGAACTAGCTTTTAGGCGGCTTAACACATACCTTGGCTATTGCCAGCTATTGTCTTCAGTGATGTCACCCGCCTAGAAGTATGCCTCTGACAGCGCTGTGCTCAGTAATCCCGGTAGCGCATTCTGTAAATGCTTCATGCTGTAGTGTGTTCATGTAGATAGGCGTAGGTTCGACCCTCGGCCCTTCCATGTGTGTGTGTATGTATGTGTGTTTCCGGCTGCCTCTGCAGATGAACTAGCTTTTAGGCGGCATGACACATACCTTGGCTATTGCCAGCTATTGTCTTACGAGTGATGTCACCCGCCTAGAAGTATGACTCTGACAGCGCTGTGCAGAGTAAACTCGGTAGCACGTTCTGTAAATGCTTCATACTGTAGTGAGTTCATGTAGATAGGCGTAGGTTCGACTCGTGGCCCTTCCGTGTGTGTGTGTGTGTGTGTTTCCAGCTGCCTCTGCAGATGAACTAGCTTTTAGGCGCTTTGCAACACATACCTTGGCTATTGCCAGCTATTGTCTTACGAGTGATGTCACCCTCCTAGAAGTATGCCTCTGACAGCGCTGTGCTCAGTAAACTCGGTAGCGCGTTCTGTAAATACTTCATACTGTAGTGAGTTCATGTAGATAGGCGTAGGTTCGACTCCCGGCCCTTCCGTGTGTGTGTGTGTGTGTGTGTTTCCAGCTGCCTCTGCAGATGAACTAGCTTTTAGGCGCTTGCAACACATACCTTGGCTATTGCCAGCTATTGTCTTCTGGTGATGTCACCCGCCTAGAAGTATGCCTCTGACAGCGCTGTGCTCAGTAAACTTCGGTAGCGTTCTGTAAATGCTTCATACTGTAGTGAGATCATGTAGATAGGCGTAGGTTCGACTCCGGCCCTTCCGTGTGTGTGTGTGTGTGTTTCCAGCTGCCTCTGCAGATGATCTAGCTTTTAGGCTGCAACACATACCTTGGCTATTGCCAGCTATTGTCTTACAGTGATGTCACCCGCCTAGAAGTATGCCTCTGACAGCTGTGCTCAGTAAACTCGGTAGCGTTCTGTAAAAGCTTCAAACTGAAGTGAGTACAAGTAGATAGGCGTAGGTTCGACTCCGGCCCTTCCGTGTGTGTGTGTGTGTGTGTGTTTCCAGCTGCCTCTGCAGATGAACTAGCTTTTAGGCGCTTTGCACACATACCTTGGCTATTGCCAGCTATTGTCTTACAGTGATGTCACCCGCCTAGAAGTATGCCTCTGACAGCTGTGCTCAGTAAACTTCGGTGGCGCGTTCTGTAAATGCTTCATACTGTAGTGAGTTCATGTAGATAGGCGTAGGTTCGACTTCCGGCCCTTCCGTGTGTGTGTGTGTGTGTTTCCAGCCGCCTCTGCAGATGAACTAGCTTTTAGGCGGCTTCGCAACACATACCTTGGCTATTGCCAGCTATTGTCTTCACAGTGATGTCACCCACCTAGAAGTATGCCTCTGACAGTGTTGTGCTCAGTAAACTCGGTAGCGCGTTCTGTAAATGCTTCATACTGTAGTGAGTTCATGTAGATAGGCGTAGGTTCGACTCCCGGCCCTTCCGTGTGTGTGTGTGTGTGTTTCCAGCTGCCTCTGCAGATGAACTAGCTTTTAGGCGCTTGCAACACATACCTTGGCTATTGCCAGCTATTGTCTTACGAGTGATGTCACCCGCCTAGAAGTATGCCTCTGACAGCGCTGTGCTCAGTAAACTCGGTAGCGTTCTGTAAATGCTTCATACTGTAGTGAGATCATGTAGATAGGCGTAGGTTCGACTCCCGGCCCTTCCATGTGTGTGTGTGTGTGTTTCCAGCTGCCTCTGCAGATGAACTAGCTTTTAGGCGGCTTAACACATACCTTGGCTATTGCCAGCTATTGTCTTACCAGTGATGTCACCCGCCTAGAAGTATGCCTCTGACAGCACTGTGCTCAGTAAACTCGGTAGCGCGTTCTGTAAATGCTTCATACTGTAGTGAGTTCATGTAGATAGGCGTAGGTTCGACTCCCGGCCCTTCCGTGTGTGTGTGTGTTTCCAGCTGCCTCTGCGGATGAACATGCTTTTAGACGCTTCGCAACACAAACCTTGGCTATCAGCGGCCATTCCTTTATGGATGTTGCCACCCACCTGTACATGTGCCTCTGCTGGTGGTGTGCTCGGTGGTCCACGTAGCACATTCCATACCTGTGTTGTACGTTTGTGCGTTTGGGTATGTGGGTGTGTGGTCAAACAACATGCCTGCCACATGTGTGTGTGTGTCCATGCTCCCAGCTGCATGGGTTCATATGGTATTGCCTTGTGGTTTACGCAGAACACACCTATCCTGCCGCCATCCCTGTGTTTCTGGATGGCGGTATGCAGTTGGAGTAATGCTTGTGTGTGTGTTGTGGTCGGCGACGCGTGGCGTGATCTCCATGCACCATGCTATGGTGTGCTGGGGTGATGCTGTGTACATGACACACCGGGCCTGCCACATGTGTCCGTCTGTATCTCTGTCATTGTATATCTACGTACCTATGTTGTGGCCGTACTGCTGCTCTAGCATGGATGGCTGTCTTTCCCATGTATCGCATATTTGCACGGCAGACACATATGACTGTGGTCCGTTGCGTATCCACTCATTGTCCATGCACTGTCCGTATTCCAGAACACCGTATTGACATCTGCTGGATATCGTGACACACAGCTATCCTTGCTGTCCTGACAGTGTACCCGTACACGCCATACACCTTGTGTGTACTTGGCTAGTTATGGTGTGTGTATGTCTACCTGTGCTGTATGCATGGTTGTGTGTGTGTCCGCTACAGCCATCTGTGCATGTGTCGCCACCATGGGTAATCCTTGTGGACCGCAGTTTCATGTGCACGTCTGCACATACCTGCAGACTGTACTACCCCTCCTACGCTGCGGACTTAGATCGACTGCTTCCCTAGGCTGTGGGGCTCCTTGGCGCCCACCACCACAGCACATGGTGCCCCCATCATGGTATACCTACATCACACACCTACTAGACAGGTGGCCCTACTAGTGCGGCGCCCTGGCCAGCCGCAGGAAGGGCACATCACAAGGCATACGTCTACATTCGGTGTTTTACGACGTCCAGGTTGTAATACCAGAGGGGGGACCTCATCAGCTATGCTATAGAATGCGGATCTATTTGGATTAGTAGGTGGAGGGTTGGCCACACACCAGGGCTGACCGATGGAACACTGATGAGGCCTCTTTTGAGAGGCAGGTGGAGCAAGCCCCCGTAACGTGAATGTAGTTTAGGTACAGATGTAGGGTTAGCACACATTTTTTCCACTCATTCAGTTCTGTAGCGCTGTATTACAGTGATATGCTATGCATATCTGCCATATACATTGTTAAATCATTCAATGATGAGTATTTGGCATAGTACAATATCATATGATACATGTGTTAATAGGATGCCTTCTGAGGTGTTAACATATGTGTGTGTGGTTAACATTGCGTCTGTGCTTTCTATGCTGTGGTTACATGTTCATTGTTTGCACAGAAGGTAACACATGGAAGTGTAAGGGGGGATATATAAAGCCTGGATGCGTCTATGTTATGTGTACGTCTCACGGAGCGTATGGGTGATAGCGCTTACATGTCTATGGAGTAACCTTTGGATACCACATGTGACCTGTCGTGGACGAAACGTCTACGTTGACTGTTTCATCTACCTATGTGTGTCGTGCTTTGTGTGCCATAAGGTGCCAGCGGGTCTTTGATGTGGATTATGTGTATTCCATGGTCAATTGACATTAACACTATTACTTCACCGAAGGATGTTCTTCATTGGTGGGGCGCCATAGTTTCACCATCGTATGGCTTTCCTAGCTGGCGTTGATATTGTGCCATTGGTATGTGTTCCACAGGTCACCCATTTCTCCAGCATGCGGGCGTGTGATCCCCATTCGGTGCTGGCATATTGACAGCTGTGTGCGCGGTATTGGCACAGCGGTCTGGCTTTGTATGGGGAGTGTCTACTGGTTTCCCCATCTGTATTACCTGTGTTATGCCTCACTGCAGCTGTGTGGTTACACCAAGTTCGCGGTTATGGGTGCCATCTTGGTCCTCGCTTGTCCATCCCTCGCGATTGTCTACTGGACACTGGTATGGAGCAGTACACATTTCACACCTGCATTTCGCATTAGACGGTGGATGCTTTGCACTATCAGTGGGGAGTAAGGCACGTGCTACTCCCACATCCCTCCCATGGTCGGGACAACGTATTATCTGCCAAACAACACGAGCCCGTTACTGCATACCCAGGATCCCATGGATGCAGCCCTCGGCGGTACCCATTACACATCCTGCATGTGTGCAGGAATGGGATGTGGGCGCACCTCTATGGGCTCTACAATATGGGAATATCTGGACATATGTGCCGCAATCTGGGGACAGCTGTCGTCAACCCTGCACACGCTGGGGGTGCATATGTCTGGCTGTACCGTGACACGGCTGTCAGTTATTTCGGTCTCCGATCGTGGCTGGTTGACATTGCGTGCGGATGAATCTCTGGGGTCCTACTATGAACACCATTGTGCATATGTACAGTGTAGACCTTGTTGGACTGTGTCCATCTGGCTAGTGGGTTTGACCGCTGCTGTATGTTCCCCCATCGCGGATGTGTGGTTGCTACCCATATTATGTAGTGCTACGTTGACCAGGGTATTCTAAACTGAAACCGGATGGTGTAGATCCAATGATGCAGGCTAGGAGAAGCTTTAGGTCATCCTCCAATGTCCCATTAGGATATGTCCGCCACAGTATCGGCAAACGGACACAACCAAAGAATGTAGATCCTATTAAATCATTGACGGATGTTCTTCATAAGCGTGAACGCCATAGTGTCAGGATCCTATGACTTTCCCACTTAGCGTTGTTGGTGTGCCGTTAGTATGTGTTCCACAGGTCGGCCATGTGTTCCGCGGTATGGTAGCGAGTGATCCCCATTCACCTTCTAGCAGATTGGGTGCTGTGTATGTCGGTATTATACGGCGGTCTGACATCGTATGTGGAGTCTCTACTGTAGTCCCTGTGTTGTGCCTTACCACAGCTGTGTGATTCCACCAGGTTTGCAGTTATGGGTGACATCTTGGCGTCGATTGTCCATCCATGGGAACTGTCCAATGGACACTGGTATAGTGCTGTACACATTTCACAGCTGCATTTAGCATTCTCCGGTGGGTGATTTGCATAATTAGTGCGGAGTAACGCATGTGCCATACCCACATCCCTCACACGGGCGGGACAACGGATCATCTGCCAATCAACACGAGACCCATGTCTGCATACCCACGATCCCATGGCTGCAGCCCTCGACAGTACCCGTTGCACATCCTCCACGTGTGCGGGAATGGGATGTGGACGCACCTGTATGGACTGGACAATCTGGGGATTCATGTGCATATCACCTGCAGTTCATGGACAGTTGTCATTAACCTTGGACACGCTGGTGGTGCATATATGTAGCTGTGCCGTAGTCACGGCTGCCGCTTCATCTGGGTCTGCCGCTCCAAGCAGGTTGCATTGCGTGGATAAATTTTGGGTCCTACACTGGACACCAGTGTGCATATGTAAAGTGTAGAACATATTGGACTGTGTCCATCTGACCAGTGTGTTTGACTTCCGCTGCATGTCCAGCAGTCACGGATGTCTGTTTGAGTACCCATATTATGTAGTGCTATGTAAACCGGGTCTTCCGCCACTGAACCCAAATGGTGTAGTTCCCATGATGCAGGCTAACAATTGCTTTCACTAATCCGCAGATATCCCATTGGGACATTCTCGCCTCTGTATTGTCACATTAACACGAAGAAACCATGTATAACCTATTGATTCATTGCAGGATGTTCTTTATATGTGTCTACGCCATAGCTTTAACATCCTATACCCTTTCTATTTGACGTTGTTGGTGTGCCATTAGTATGTGTTCCGCAGGTCGCCCATTTGTTCCGCGGTATGGCAGCGAGTGATCACCATTCACTTGCTGGGAAATTGAGTGCTGTATGCGCGGTATTACGCGGCGGTCTGACTTTGTATGTGGAGTCTCTACTGTAGTCCCTATCTGTATTCCCTGTGTTTTGCCTTACTACAGCTGTGTGATCCCAGCAGGTTTGCTGTTATGGGTGCCATCTTGGCCGTACGTTTGTCCGTCCAATGGGAATGGCTACTGGACACTGGTAGAGGGCTGTACACATATCACAGCTGCATTTAGCATTCTCCGGTGGATGATTTGCATTATTAGTGTGGAGTAACGCATGTGCTATACCCACATACCTCCCAGGCGATGCGGCGGATTATCTGCCAATCGACACACAGCCCCATTTCTGCATACCCAAGATCCCATGTCTGCAACCCTCGACGGTACCCATTGCACATCCTCCATGTGTGCGTGAATGGGATGTGGGCATGTCTATGGACTCGGCAACCTGGGGAGTCCGATCCATATGTCCTGCATGTCATGGACACTTGTCATCAACCTTGAAAACGCTGGTGGTGCACATATGTGGCTGTGCCGTAGTCACGGCTATCAGGTCTTCTGGTTCTCTAGATTGCCGCCTGTTCACATTGCATTCGGATAATTTTTGGGTCCTACAATGGACACCAATGTGCATATGTCAAGTGTAGAACGTATTGTACTGTGTCCATCTGGCCAGTGGGTCTGACTGCTGCTGTATGTTCAGCAATCACGGATGTCTGTTTGAGTACCCATATTATGTAGTGCTACGTAAACCGGGTTATCCGCCACTGTACCCAAATGGTGTAATTCCAATGTTGCAAGCTAACAATTGCTTTCACCAATCTGCAGATATCCCATTGGGACATTCCCGTCTCTGTATTGTCAACTTTACACGAGCGAAACATGTAGATCCTATTAATTCATTGAAGGATGTTCTTTATATGTGGAGTGCCATAGCTTAACCATCCTATAACCTTCCTAGTTGACGTTGTGGGTGTGCCATCAGTATGTGTTCCGCAGGTCACACATTTGTTCAGCGGTATGCAAGTGAGTGATCCCCATTCACTTGCTGGCAGGTTGAGAGCAGTGTACGCCGGTATTCACATGGCGGCATTGATATTCTATGTGGAGTGTCTGCTGTACTCCTAAATGTGTTCCTGTGTTCTGCCTTACTACAGCTGTGGGATTCCACCAGGTGTGCAGTTATGGGTGCCATCTTGGCCGTACATTTGTCCATCCATGGGAACTGCCTCATGGACACTGGTGTAGGGCTGTACACATTTCACAGATGCATTTAGCATTCTCAGGTAGATGATTTGCATTATCAGTGCGGAGTAACGCATATGCCATACCCACATACGCACCGGCGGGGCAACGGATCTTCTGCCAATCAAGTCCGACACCCATTTCTGCATACCCACGATCCCATGGCTGCAACCCCGACAGTACCCATTGCACATCCTCCATGTGTGCGGGAATGGGATGTGGACACACATCTATGGACTGGACTATCTGGGGATTCCTGTGCATATGTCCTGCATTTCATGGACAGTTGTCATCAACCTTGAACACGCTGGTGGTGCATATATGTAGCTGTGCGTAGTCACGGCTGTCACATCATCTGAGTCTCCCGATCGCAGCCGTTTGACATTGCAAACGGATAAATTTTTGGGTCCTACAATGGACACAAACGTGCATATGTAAAATGTAGAACATGTTGGACTGTGTCCATGTGGCCAGTGATTGTGACCGCTGCTGTATATTCCCCATTTGTGGATGTGTGTTTGACTACACATATTATGTTGTGCTACGAAACCCATGTTCTACTACGATTAACCCAAATGGTATTGCTGTACTGCTGCAGGTTGGCAACTGCTTCAAGTAATCCTCAGACAGCCCAGTAGGACATATACGCCACTGTATTGTCAATATGACACAGCCAGACCTTGTGGACCCTATTGATTCATAGACAGATGTTCTTTATAAGCAGGAACGCCAGTGTTTCAACATCCTATGTCCGTCCGAGCTGACGTTGTTGGTGTGCCATTGGTATGTGTTCCACTGGTTGCCCATGTGTTCCGCAGTATGGCAGCGAGTGATCCCCATGTTGTTGCTGGCAGATCGAGTGCTGTGTACGCCGGTATTCACACGGCCGTCTGGATTTCAATGGGGGGTGTCTACTGTAGTTTCCATCTGCATTTCCTGTGTTATGCCTTACTGCACCTGTGTGATTCCACCGGGCTTGCAGGTATGGGTGCCATCCTGGTCGTAGGCATATCCATCCATGGGGATTGCCTACTGGACACTGTTATGGCCTGTACACATTCCACACCTGCATTTAGCATTATCCGGTGGATGCTTTGCATCATTAGTGGGGAGTAGGTCATGTGCTACACCCACACCCCTCCCACGAGGCGGACAACGGATTATTGCCAAACAACACGAGCCCCATTTCTGCATACCCAAGATCCCATTGCTGCACCTATCGATAGTACCCATTACACATCCATCATGTGTGCGGGACTGGGATGTGGACGCACATGTATGGACACGTCGATCTGGGGATTTCTGTTCATATGTCCTACATTTCATGGATACCTGTCATCAACCTTAAACACGCTGGTGGTGCATATGTCTAACTGTGCCGTAGTCATGGCTATCGCATCATCTGGTGGTCGGAAACGGCTGGATGGAGTTCTGTTAGAATGTATTTTTGGGTCCTACAATGGACACATATGTGCAAATGTAAAGGTAGATGTTGCTGGACTGTGTCCAACTGGCCAGTGGTTTCGACCGCTGCTGTATGTTCGCCAATCGCGGATGTCTGTTTGACTACCCATTCTACGTGGTGCTACGTAAACCAGGTGTTTTAGAACTGTAAATAACTGATGTATATCCAAAGATGCAGGTTAGCAACTGGTTTACATAAATCTCAGACGTCCCAATAGGACATATCCGTCACTGTACTGTCAACATAACACCACTGGAACATGTTGATCCCCTATGTATTCATTGAAGCATGTCTTCTTTATAGGTGGGAACGCCATAGCTTACATATCCTAGTTGACGTTGTTGGTGTGCCATTAGTATGTGTTCCACAGGTCGCCCATCTGTTCCGCTGTATGGTAGCGAGTGCTCCCCATTTTGTTGCTGGCAGATCGAGTGCTGTATGCGCCCGGTATTCGCACGGTGGTCTGACTTTGTATGGGGAGTGTCTACTGTACTCCCTATCTGTATTTCCTGTGTTATGCCTTACTGCAGCTGTGTAATTCCACCAGGTTTCCAGTTATAGGTGCCATCTTGGTTGTACACTTGTCCATCCATGGGAATTGCCTACTGGACACATATATAGGGCTGTACACATTTCACACCTGCTTTTAGCATTATCTGGTGGATGCTTTGAATCATTGGTGGGGAGTAAGGCACATGCTATACCCACATCCCTCCCACGGGGTGGGACAACGGATTATCTGCCAAACAACACCGAGCCCCAATTTTGCATACCCAGGATCCCATGGCTGCAACCCTCCACGGTACCCATTACACATCCTTCATGTGTGCGGGACTGGGATGTGGATGCACTTATATGGACACGACAATCTGGGGATTTCTGTTCATATGTCCTGCATTTCATGGACAGTTGTCATCAACCTTGAACATGCTGGTGGTGCATATGTCTATCTGTGCCGTAGTCACGGCTGTCACACCGTCTGGATCGATCGCAGCTGGTTGATGTCTCAAATGGGTAAATTTTTGTAGTCCTACAATGGACACCGATGTGCATATGTAAAGTGTAGAACGTGTTGGACTGTCACCATCTGGCCAGTGGTTTTGACTGCTGCTGTATGTTCCCCAATCGCGGATGTCTGTTTGACTACCCATATTATGTATTACTTGGCCTATCTATATCCACGTGCCAGTAAGCAGAAATACAGCAAACCTTGAGTCCTGGTCATCTTCATAAAAGACATCATTGAACATATATCAGGCCAAAACAGACAATGACAAAACGATACACTCCACAGTCAAAAGATACTGAGCTCTTTCACCCACTAACATGGGGCATCGTCGGAGTATGAAATACATTACATAGTCGTCCCTTATACACTTCCTTCAGAGTCAGTTTAAAGTCAATTAATCAATACACCTGCTCATAGTTAAGTGGACAGTGCTCCAAGTCTTGATGATAACGTGACATATACAAATCAGTGTTGCATACATTACTTAATGGAAACAATGATACAACAACAATGTGTTCATATAACTACAATATTGGTCAATACAATCAGTATATTGAAACATAGTTGATAATTGTTGTGAGTAAACCTTAGAATGTAGTGTGTTGATCATGATATTGTATATCAATGTGTATAACTGTTGCATTACAATTCCAAAGCATGGAATCAATAAGTACAATTAAAGCATATTTTGTATAAATATGAATGTAAATGAGAGTCACAATGTTACATGTGAATATGACTGTATTATAACTATATCAATATGAAATGGAATAAACTGTAGTTGTTTACATCTTCTTTTCCAGTGACAAATCTATGTCCATGCGTCATATATACGGGCCGTCGGACTGCTGTGTGTAGATGTATACATGTGAACCCCTCGTTTCATACCTTTCTTTGTTACTGTCTGTGGATTACCTGTGTACACACATCAATTACCATGCCATACCTTTCCACTGTACAGGTTCTGGCATGGTGTACGGCTGGTTGGCCCTTAATCTTGCTGTGTGTTACATTGACCAGTGTCTATCTGGCAATTGTCTGGCATGTCATGTGTGCTCTTCTTGCTTCTTTAGGGACCTGATCCCATAAATGTGACGTGCTTCCACTGGCCATATATCTGTCTGTCGTCTGGGATCTGTGTGTGAGCAGTCCTTTCAGGACACTTTCTATTGTTGTTCTTTTTTGTTTACATATATGAGTACTTTGGTATGTTGTGCTATTATTGTGTGTGGAGCATTTCTCCATGGGCCTCTGCTGACACTGGACATATATCCAGCTAGCCTAGCCCGGTCAACAAGTGTGAGCCAACTGAACGCACTAAATGCGGGGCACCTTCTGACAAGTGGGTCGGGTTACTGATGCATAACCGTCATCAATCCATACTACTAACACATACGTTCTTCTATCCACATTCTATGTTTGTCTCATCACATAGCGTGTGTTTCTCACTATCTCTAACGGTACTTTACATGGCATTGCCCGATTCCATACTTTCAGAGGCTGACATTTGTGAGACATGTCTGGTTGACGTGGAGGACACATCCTTAACCTGCCCTGCTTTGAGGGGATCACACACGCGCACTTGCATTTCCTAATTGTGGGTTACGCGCAGGCGCACATGCATATCCGTATTCTGTCTCCATATGTTTACTGGGCCTGTGTGGTTACGTGGTCTGTGTTAGTTGTGACTATTCCGGTAACATATCTCTGATCCAGTTGACGGACGTGTGCGGAACGCACGTACACCTTTATACATGTAACAGTCTTTGCAGCATGGACGCATTATGTACACGTTCACATTTATATGTTCTATAGTCGTAATTCAAACGGGACTGCATTCACGTTTGCTGGTTACTGTGACCACTACACGTTAGCTGTTCGGTGTCATTAATATGCATACCCATGGTACTTAGCTACATTTACATATCCCCCCACCCCCACCCCCCCCGCACTCACGCACGTCACTGGCATCCATTCTCCTGCTGGGAAAGGTGCGGTACTACATGTTAAACATTCCTTATTCCCTCCCGCTCATGGCCCAGGATGCATATGTCGTGACCGCAGGGATGTTCAGATCACAGGGGCTTATATCCCCTACGCATACAGGCCTTCGATTGTCAGGGTGTTCCTGTGGTGCTTTGGGTTTGGTCTTGTCCGCCCAGTGTACGGACCTGCCCTGACCATGTACGAATGTTAGATGAGTCACATGGGCACGGTTTGTCCGTGTCTATGATACCATGTCCCCCCCCCATTATTCCTAACCATGTGCGCTGATTGGCCGGTGTACCCGTTGTAGATCTTGTTATAGTAATTGCACACATCTGGTCGAATGGACCTATTTCCATTACTAACCCTCGGTATTCATAACCTGTCTCGCTATATTACATGGGTTTAACATTGCGTGATGGCTTTCACTGAGCCACGGACATGTCCGTTGCTTAGTTTGGCCCAGTCCCGCTCTGCTACATACATTTAACATGGCGGAACAGGTTGAACAGCTCAGCAACAGGGACATCGGGCTCTCCGTCGCTGTTTAGTATTGAATCGCTATGTTGACTTTGTTTCACAGAGCGAGACAGTGTCGACATTGGTAACGGACATCTCGCGCAGTATGTCCGCACTGCCGCGGGTGCCATATGTCTGCGTTTGGGCGGGCGGCTGCCTAGTTGGCCTATGCCTAAGGCCGGCTATGTGTGTGGTCCCTCAGGCGTCGGACTCGGGAACGCACCACGTCTGCCGTGAGTATATCTAGCATTACCCACATCCGGGTGTGGTTTATTGCTATGATGTTCCATGTGTTCCACAGGTCGCCCATCTGTTCCGCTGTATGGTAGCGAGTGCTCCCCATTTTGTTGCTGGCAGATTGAATGCTGTGTACGCCGGTGTTTGCACGGCGGTCCAACTTTGTATGGGGAATGTCAACTGTAGTCCCTATGTATATTCCCTGTGTTATGCCTTAACGCGGCTGTGTAATTCCCCTGGGTTTGCAGTTGTGGGTGCCATCTTGGTCATACGCTTGTCCATCCATGAGAATTGCCTACTGGACACTGGTATAGGGCTGTACACATTTCACACCTGCATTTAGCATTCTCCGTGGATGCTTTGCATTATTAGTAGGGAGTTAGGCAGGTGCTACGCCCACATCCCTCCCACGGGGCAGGACAAAGGATTACCTGCAAAACAACACCGAGCCCTGTTTCTACATACCCAGGATCCCTTGACTGCAACAGTCGACACTACCCATTACACATCCTTCATGTGTGCGGGACTGTGATGTGGACGCACTTCTATGGACTCGGTACCCTGGGGATTTCTGTGCATATGTGCTGCATTTCATGGACAGCTATCATCAACATTGAACACGCTTGCGGTGCATATGTGTAGCTGTGACGTGGTCATGACAATGAGTTCACGTGGGTGATGACGGAAGCTGGCAGGCATTCCATGAATACATTTTTGGGTCCTACAATGGACACCACTGTGCATATGTAAAGTGTAGAGCTTGTCGGACTGTGTCCTTGTGGCCAGTGGGTTTGACTGCTGCTGTGTGTTCACCAATCGCGGATGTCTGCTTGACTACCCATAGTGTGTAGTGCTACGGAAACCATGTTTTCCGAGACCAGAACCAAATGGTGTACATCCAATGTTGCAGGTTAACAACCGCTTTAATTAATCCCCAGAGGTCACGGTTGGGAAGTATCGCCACTTTATTGTCAGAACAACACCTCCAGACTAGGTAAATCACGGGAACTTTAGCCCAGTCTTACCGGCCATTTGCAAGTGTAATTAGCAGACACGTGTCAATACATGTATGATAATACATATTGTCATGCCGACGGTAATCTATGTTATTTGGACAATGGCTTCTGCTATTGACATCCGTTGCTGTGGGTGTTGCCGGTTACCATACACATGGCTTGCTCAAAGGCAGACTTCACAATTCTGAACACTACTGTGGTCTCCTTTAAGGACCCTGAGCCAGTGGTCAACAGTACTGCAGCCACTGCATCACTTACATATGCCGTCTACCGGTACCTACAGGACTGCATGGATCAGGCATTCCCTTACCCAACTGTGGTTCATTGTACCAATGCCAAGCATCCAGTGTGGTGTACCCCAGCCATACACAAGCTGTACAACAAGAGGAGGTGGCTACTACAAGGCGGAGCAGACACCTTGTGAGGTATGACACCCTTGGTCATTATATGTGTAGAGCTACAGGCTGTCATGACATGGTCCAGGGCACGTTCCACAGATATACCTACATGGACCTGGCTGACAATCATACCACCTTCATTTGCTATGCTCAACACCTGGGAGGTCACTCCCACATATGCTCTGACTGGGTTCACGATGATGTGGAGTTTACTCAACATACACACATTGGCAAAATACGGGCTGACAAGTTTGGTGAGGACATCTCCACACCCTCCCCCCCACATGAAGAGATGTCTGTACCAGCGGTTTGTGGTCCCCAAATGTTCTGTGATGCACGGGTGGGACATGCTCTCTCCAGGGTAGTGAACATAGCATCCATGAGACCAGCTGGTGACCCGACTGTGTACTCCACTATCTCATTGAGGAATTAGACCCACAGTTAGGACAGCTGTTTCTTTGTAGCCTCACCTCAGGTAACATACCCAGGTTGTGTCGCACGGCAACTGTAGTCCCACGTCACAGGGCCAATGCCTCCACTCACCCTGGTTATTACTGTCCCATTACCATGAGGAGACCTATCTGCAAAGACATGTGGAGGGATCATACTGCGGCTCGTAGATGAAGGCATAGGGGACCTGCATACTTTGCATCCAACATGGTTTGGCTTGTTCAGGGGCAGTTCATGCCTTTAAAGCATGGTTGACGTTTTCAGGACAGTCACCGAGGCCATTGATGGGGGTCTTGCAGTCCATACAGCCTACCTCGACCTGGCAAAGGCCTTCAACACATTACCCCCCTCAGGTATCATTGATAAACCCATTGGCTGGGATGTGAACACGTACATCACAGGATGGGTTGTAAACTGGCTATGTGACACAACCCACATGGTCATAGTTGCTGGCAGCATGTCAGACCTACTGCCTGTCGCAAGCGGTGTCCCATGGGGCCCTTCCCTGGGTCCACTCCTCTCATACATCTACATTTCCACAGTACAGGCACACACAGGGGTGTTATGGGCAACATTGTTTGTAGATGACTGCGAAACAGGTGCCATAGTGGGACGGACATCTGACACAAATATCCTTCAAAGGGGCCTCCCAGATATGCATATCTGCTGTCAGGGACATGTCCCACAGCTAAATGCAAAGTAATGCAACATCATACCTGTCGAGGAGTACTAGGTCACCCCTGTCCAGCATATCGGTGCCTGTCCACTGAGCGCAGGGGTGATTACCAGGGATCAGGGGACAGAGTTTGTCGGTCACCATTCGTTCAACACACACGTTGCTATCGTGGTTCAGTGGGACTTGTACATTGCCCACCTGTTTGTGCAGGGATTCACATCTAGATCAGGGTAGGTCATTGTCTCCTTGTACCCATTACGTGTTACACCTATGATTGACTACATTGCCCCATTCGGAGGGTATCTGACCCAACACCTACAGCAGCTGGGAAGGCCTCATAGGTTAATTGTCATACAGATGCAGGGTGACATGGATTTGTGTAATGCTGCCCCACTTGTAGGACCCTGCCCCATTCAGTCACATACCTGTTGTTTAGTGTTGACCTGTGCCTGACATACGAGGCCATGTCAACCCATATGTCATGTCTATGCTTCACCTACTGTATCTGCATCCCTCAGAACCACAAGGGCAGGTGACATGAACCTTGTCACGGTCATTAATGGGATGTGTTGGAGTGACACATACGTCACCCGGACACTCACAATGCTGTGGATCTACATCACAGTACATGTGAGACAGAGATCCTTCCTAGCCTTGTTCGGGGGTATGTTGTCCATTGGATGGGGGATTGCAGATATAGGCCAGGGATTACATCATTATCACTGCTTGACAGAGGTACAGCAATATCATAAGTATTTTATCTCCGGCACAGAAGGTTGCCAAAGTAATCCTAACTATGGTGTAGGGTTATGGCTGAACATGGGTCGATGGCCTACCCTGTACCTATGGACATATGAACCTATATTCATAGTTTGTCCCATTTACACTTGTCTATCCCCTATCCTCTTTCTCATGTGTATATTTCTGTGGCACGTGATTGTCCTCTGTATTACTTGCAGGTATGCTGTCTACAGTGCACATACGTCACGGTTGATGACAGTGTATCTGTGTCCCTAACACTGTGATACTGAGGACTACCACACATCCTTCACAACATTACATGCATATGTCCATTCTATTCTTCTTTGGCCTATGGGGGGGTGTTAAGGCAACAATTACACAAGTCCCTGTTTGTGCATGCTTCATGTTGGTGTTTGACCAGCCTCCGTTGCAGTCGTGTGTTGGACGGTAGTGTTTCTGTGTGTTTGGCATGTGTTTTATTGCCGGTACATCTGTGGGAGGTGTGGTTGGCACATGTTCCTCTTTGCAGGGACACCCATCCTGGGGTTTGTGTCATGCATCTGCACTTGGCACGTGCCATATGTCCTGTACTATTCCCACAGTCGTGTATGCCTTCATGCACTACTACTGCGTGTTACTGGCTGTTTGTATGTGGTACACATGGTGATTGTGGTGGTTGGCTTGACCTATTCCCATGCTAGAACATACACATCTGTCAATTACGTTGTTTAAATCAAACTGTAACACTCATTAGTCTTTTCAAAATGACAGTCAATAACACAGGAAGCTCAGATTAACAACGTTTTAATACTGTGCACTAGGAGGCAAATAACTATGCAGTACAAGTGTAGAGTTTTGTCTGACTCTATACAAGAAACAGCTGTATGAGTATTGTGTTTACAATCATCTTTTGCCCACCTTAATGATGTGGTCAGTCACAGGGCATTTACATCACTATAGTCCACAATATTGTATTCCTACAACAGTGCTAAGGTAATGCTTATTAAATGTTTTACCATGAGGATAGCACAGCCTTGCGAGCCACATAGTCTATTAGAATGTCCTTCTGTAAATTCTGCTCTGTCAAGGTTCCAAGACTGTTCAGATACGATCGTCACTTCATTTCCTACTATGTTCCTTTGTCTCTCTGGTGAGCAGCTGTACTCTGTCTTAGATAGAGCTCACAAGGCCATCCTCCTCAGTGGAAGGATGACAGATATACCTGTACATACATTTATTATTCTCTAACCCAGCAGATGACTAATGCTGAATGACATACGCCTGCTGCACTGGTTACTGCCAGGGTCAGGGTTCGATCACACTGCAGCTACACTACAGGCAATTACATGCATGATAAGTTCTACTGCCATATTGTAAAATAGAATAATATGCATTATACACTATTTGCTTCTAAACTAGCACGTCATATATATGTTTAAATATATATTTTGCTAACATTCTCCCTCCTTTGATTGCTTCTATTCTATCCAGAAACATATACAACATTATTTCATTCCCTAGCCTCTTCCTCTCTGGAACGTTTAACTAGGCAAGTCATTTGTTGTACATTTCAGAAAGGATTTCATTTTGTATTGACAAATACCACTACAGGTCTTGATACATAGTCTCGGGTACAGATACGTCGACAGAGTCCCTGACTAATACTTTCATGCAAAGTATCCCGCAACAGACACATGCTCCCAATATGAGAAGAACAACACAAATGGCAATCAAGATATTCAGTATGACTGAACCCCATCCACCAAATGGTTTGTGGAAATGGTTCATCAGTGGGTTTGGGCCTGGTTCCGCCATGGCTGACACCTGCTGTATTACCTCTAGGTGGGCGTTGATATTGTGCTTATTATGTGGTACTTAGACACAGCGGTCTTCTTTGATAAGCGCGCACGTACCAATTCTCGCCGCCAGGGTGCAGTCGTGCGCTATTACATTTTGTGACACAACAGTTCTCATTGCATCCAGTTCATCAGTCACAAGTTCAAGAGCGAAAAGTCACATTGCTCATTCCTCCGACAGGTTTTGACAACTTCCTCTGTTCCCTGATTGATTTCACTACTCCACAAGCTGGGATTGTTCCAGCCCAGGATATAACGCTGTCACTCAAGTCCATATGAGTCAATATTCCTTTATCTCTTGCAGAAGAATGATTTTTCAGAACAGCTTCCATTTCACCCACTGGATTAGTAGGTTTCTCGACTGTGTTCCCAGTTCTTCGAACTATATGTCTTACAGTTCGTTTCGTACCCAGAGGCAATTGTGCAGTATGTCATATGACTGGAGCCAGATAACCCAAAAAACAACTGCCGGACCAATTCTCAGGTAACCATTGATATGCTTTTTTCCCACAAACAAAATAACAATATTATACTTTACTACTGATGCGGGTTAACTCTGCATGTAACATTTTCCTGTCTATAACAGAGGACTGTTTATACAATTCAGGATGTTTCTGCACATCTTTCCACATTGTTCTCATGAAGCTTCAATACACATCATGAATGGTGCTACAACTAGTAGTGTGATCTTTGGCTGTTATATGACATTTGTAAGACACAGTTATGTTACAATTACTCCCACCAACTTGAACTGTATCATGTTTATGAAAACAAACAATTCCTTTTTGTGTAACAGGTAAGTACAGTGCCACTTTGTCCTGTGATCTCACAGAACCTGTATCAAAGTGTAAATATTCACAAGTCTCAATCTATCCCCAAGGGGACAACATACATCGGAAGTCCTCCATATGATGTAGGTATGGCAGTACAAACACAGCAATTTGAAATGTTCATAGTCTGTACATGCACACGCGTCATGCCCAGGTATGTGTTGAAGTTTGGATGCCACTCTGTGGCCAGTTCATCACGTATCACTATTTCTATCTGTGTAGTTATATGCAGGTAAGGTCCCAGCAAATGTAAAGTCACCACAAACATGGCTAATAGGTGTATGATCAGTAGGACAGTAAACCAAATGTCTTTGGGGTTGCTTTGTATTGTTATACAGTCTGGCCCGGGTGATTCTGTCTCTATGGTATATTGGCTACAACATGTAAATCAGACTTGATATCCTTTACCGGTTTGAATAAGGTGAGGTGAACCCAGGACGACCTCTCCGCAAACTTTACTGCAGTAGGCGTTGCCAACAGTACCTGGTACAGACCTTCCCACGTTGGACTCGGCAAGTTACTTTTCTGGATAACAGTGAAATACACACAGGATACTGGAGTCAGCTATGCATCCGGCTTCGCTTGCTCTTTATCTGTAAAAGAGTTTAACTGCAAAACAGTGTTATTGGTTAACAATCCTCTCATGTAACTTGCTAATGAGCCATCGACCTCCAGCTCTGCAGGCATGACAGCTTTCCACTGTGGCACATGATATGCCATTCCAAATACTACTTCGAAGGTTGTCAAACACTTTACATTTGGAACTGTTGTCATGCTCAGCAATGCTAGAGGTAGACAGCAAATGCAACTCGTCTGGGTGTCACCCATCAACCTCCTCAACTTATTTCTCGGGATCCCATTGTACCTCGCCACCAGTCATGATGACTGTGGGTTGTACATGCAAATGTTTATTCATGGAAATACCAAATAATCCCCCAGGTTGCTGGATTGTCTGGTTCACAAAATGTGTTCTATTGTCACTGTAGCTTCTTTACAGTATGCCAGATCTAGGGATACTTTATTTTACTGGGACCTTTGCCACTGCTGCTGCATCCGGATTCCTGATTGGGAATGCTTCTACCCATTTTGATAATATATCTATAATCACTAAACAGTATTTCTTCCCTTCACATTTATTCAGCTGTATAAACTCCATACAAATAGTACGGAACGGTTATGGTGGTGTAGGTAAACCCACTCCCTTCGGTTTAAATGCTCCCTGTGCATGATGTTTACTGCAAATATGACACACTGCTCATGATGTTTGTATGTGGTTCCTAATTCCGTATGTTAGGAATATTCTGTTAACCAACTGTACCATCCCCCCTGTTGAGACATGGCTCTACCCATGGCTCAACAAAGCCGCATATCTGAATACATTAGACATTAATATTGGCTTTCTCACTGTGGATATGTACAGTCCGTCTTCAAGGATTGCTCCTCGTCATACCCACGTCTGCTTTTCTGCTTTCGTAGTTGATGTTTGCATTGTTTGTAACATTTCTACATCTATAATGTCTGAGGATTGTCATTCCTCATTCAAAAAGACACTTTCCAACTGTGAGGCTGCTTGTTTTGCAGCTGCATCAGCTCGTGCCTTACCTTTCCTACTGTTATCCTGTTGCTTTGTATGAGCTGCACATTTACAATTAGCTACTTTAGTGGGTAACTGAATCGAATCTAATGCATTCAAGATCAATTGCGCATGATTAATCGGTTTACCGGTGGATGTTATCATTCCCCTATTCTTCCACTGCTGCTCATAAACATGCACTGTAGAGACAACATACTGACTATCGGTATAAATGTCCACACATCAGGTTTTTGCTAGAGTACAAGCACGTGTTAAAGCTATCGATTCTGCTGCTTGAGCAGACACGTTATGCTGCAGGGGTTGGGCTTCTGCAATCTCATTATCAATAACTACTGCATAACCTACTTGATTCTTTCCTGTAGGACTCTTTCTACATGATCCGTACACATAAACTGTCACCTCTGCATCATCTAAGAGTATATCAGTGATATCCTGTCTGTGTGGAGTTATTTCCTCCATTTCATATAGGCAACTGTGTGGTGTGCCATACACAGGTGTCGGACGTGACGTTGATAGGTTTAATGTTGTACAACGTTCAATCACCATATGAGGTTGACTCAGGGTATGGTCAAACAAGAAAGATGTCTAGCACGGGTCAGGAATGCTATTTTCTCTTGCAGCAGAATGATCGCAACTGCATGAGACACTCTCACAGTGAGAGGGTGGAATAATAACATTGAGGCCGAGGCCTGTACTGCCATGGGTGCTGCAACAACTGCCTGTACACAATGTGGCACTGACCATGCCACTGTGTCCAACTGCGATGAGTAGTAAGCTATGGTGCGTTGCTTACTTCCATGCTGTTGCATCAAGACTGACGTCATATATCCCTGCTTACAATCTACAGTCTGACAACATCTCTTATGATTATTCGGGAGACCTAAAACAGATGTTGAAGCTATCAATCGTTTTAGTCTGCAGAAAGCTGTTTCTGCTACTGGAATCCAGTGTAGTATATGTTGTGCTGCCATAGGTGTATTAAAGATTAAAGCAGACAATAGAGCAGATTCCAAAGCATTGTTTGGTAACCAGCTTCGACAAAAGTTAGTCGGCCCAGGAAGGACATCATTCCCTTCTTGGTAGTTGGCTTGGGTGCTTGTGAAATTGCTGCCTTCCGATCGTCATGTAATGTTCTACCCTCCTTGGATACCACATATCCCAGGTACTTGACCTGTATTCTCTGTAGTTGCAATTTATGCTTGCTTAATTTATGTCCCTGTTCTGCTGAATATTTCAATAATGCTATTGTATCTTCCCTACATTGCTGCTGGGTAGGGGCCGCAAGCAGAATATCATCCACATAAAGTAGAACTTGACTGGCCCCGGGTGGAGTAAACACCGGAATGTTGCTAGCCATCTCCTGTGCGAATATCGTTGGACTTTCACAGTATCCCTGCGATAGCCGGGTATGGCTGTATCTCTTACCCTGAGAATGTAAATGCAAAACAATACGGACTATCTGCATGTATAGGTATTGAAAAGGAAGCATAGCTTATATGTACCACGGTAAGATACTTCTGTGGCGGGTTCATAGCATTCAATATAGTGTGTGGGTCTGGCACCATCGGTACCCTAGGTGTTATTACATGATTTACAGCTTGTAAATCCTGTACCATCCGCCATTCCCCCTTTGCTTTTCTATCAGAAGATACAGGGGTATTGCATGGTGAATACTGATTACTTTGTAGATGGGGAATTCCCTCTGTGACTTTCCAGATATCTTCTGGTGTCCACGGTCTATACACTAAGGGAGTTGGGTCCTGGCCTTCCTGTCCTGCATGAGGGTTCGGTACTTCAATTAATTGACAAATATCCTCACTCTGTTCTAGTGACTCTCTTCTTACTTGAGTGTCCCTAGGTATTTTACGAGTTTGGGATGTGGTTTCAATAGCTTCTCTTACATTTGGTCGTTGTGATACCTCTGTTGCCACAGGATAACGTGGGGGGGACTAGCCTGCCCTCCCGCTTCATATCCTGGATGTGGTATCGGAGGTGGTAGAGGGGGGGCTGTCGCTACTACTGTATTATTATCTTCTTTGTGTACGTATGATGCTTTCGCATTTTTAGTGTTCTGTTCCCTTCGGTTCACTACCTCAATCCACCTATGTGCTTGACGGATACCCAATTGTCGCTGTTTTTTCGCCTGCACATCTTAGGGTTGCCACCTTTTCAAATGCACAAAGTGGGACATTAGTGTTAGGAACGTGTCATTTTGCAGGGTAAAACATACCCACGGCCAGTACAAAGGACAGCAATTCACTTTTTGCCAGGAGAGCAACCTATTCTTGTAGCATTTGAGTTGCTTATTCTGTTTATTATGATATTTTGGTGTTTCAGATACAAAATAACTGTTTTATGCTACCATTAAAGAAGATATATGAAATATTTTTGTCCTAAGATATCAGGACATTTGCCATTTGTTCAGTTTGTTTGCAGGACACAACTGGCCAAAGAGGGACTGTCCCTCACAAAGTGGGACAGGTGGTTACCCTAGAACATCTGCATCACATTTTCAGTGGTTCCAATGTTTCAGTAACGATATTTTGTGTAATATACCATCAATGTCATATTTATTACCCCATTTTGCAGAATATCTCACATTATGTGCTCTCTGCAATTGCATGTACTTCACATCACCTGTCAAACGCGGATCACACGATCTGTTTGTGCACTAATCTCCCATATCCTCTACACGACTGTTACGTAACCCTTCTCTCGTACCACGTGGTATCTCCTTCCCTGTATCCACTGTAGTGTCTACAATGACTATTTACTCTACTCTGTGTTCCCCTGATCTATGTCCAAATTTAAAACTACTTGGATTGGTCTTCGACCTGCTATCACAACTGGTAACAGAAACACAATGTAGTCTGGTCCCTGATCTACAATAGAGACAAAGAGGCAAACCCTCCTTACCTGAGCCTCCTGTTTATGACTGCACGTTTTCTTCTTGGGATCCAGTTTTCCGCTTTTCAGCCACAGATCAGACAGTGGACAGCCTCTTTACACACAACAATTCAGTCGGAGGTCTTTTCACTCAAGAAGAACCATTTAGGCAAATTCTCCTGCACACATGTCTAACCACCCATGCACTCTGACCTGTAGCTTACCAAGGGAATTCCGGCTAAGAAGGACCACAATGTCACATAAGTTGTTAAAACCAGACTGTAGAAATCAGTAGGCTTTTCTAAGTGACAGTCAATAACACAGGAAGCTCGGGTTCACAACGTTTTAGTAGTGTACACAGGCAGGCAAAAAACTATACAGTCCAAGTATGAGAGTTTTGTCTGACTCTATACAGTAAGCAATTTCTTTATATAGTGTTTACAATCAGCTTTTGCCCACCTTACTGACGTGGTCAGTCACAGGGCATTTCCATCACTATGGTCCGCAATATTCTATACATACGAGGGTGCTGAGGTCATGCTTTTAAAATGTTTTCCCATGAGAATAACACAGCCTTGCAAGGCACCTGGTCAATTACAGTGTCCTTCTGTAATTGTTGCTGTTTCAAGGACCCTGGACTGTTCCGATACAATAGTCAGTTCATTTCTTAATATGTTCCTTTGTCTCTCTGGTAAGGAGTTGTACTCTATCTTCGATAGTGCTCACAAGGCCATCCTCCTCAAGGGAAGGGAGGATGTTATACATGTACATACATTTATTTTTCTGTAACCCAGCAGATAATTAATGCTGAGAGACATAAGCCTGCTGAACTGGTTACTGCTAGGGTCAGAGTTCGATCACACTGCAGCTATGCTTCACCAATTACATGCATGATCATTTCTACTGCCATATTGTACAGTACAATTCAATGCATTATATAGTATTTTGCTTCTAAACTGGCACTTCATATGTGTTTCTATATATATTTTTCTAACAACATCCATCCGGACATATGCATGTTGTTCCGTCCTTTACCTTGACCGTGTGTACTTGGCCGTCCGGAAACGCTGCTCTCCACATGTGATGTCCCACCTTCCCCTTCTGTGCCTGTGGCACCCTGTTAGGATGTCCTGTTTGGTAGGCACATGTTCCGCTATATGTGTTTGACTTCTCTGCATAGCTAATCATCGGTGCGGTGGTTCAACAACCCGACTTGTCCACATGTGTACAGTTATGTGCACCGTGGCGTGTGCAAACCTATATGGTTTGGACGGGTACATACCACATGCGGGATGTACACATTCTGCAGACACATTCACATGCAGCCATTTCTATATCTGTACCTGAGGTGGGTTGGTGACATGTGGGGTACATATTTGCCCGCGTGGCACTGACTAAAACAATACTTCTTACCACATTTCAGGTATGCCCATTATGTGTAGGTGTGTAGCTGCACAAGGATGCTAGCTGGTTTGGGTGCACAGGCGTACATGGGTGGGACTTACATGCTACAATGGGGCTATTGTGTATTACATTTGCATGCATGGGTTCTGCTTCTGGATATTACACTTAGACATACGCCGTCCTGTGTATGCGACAAACACGTTGCTGGGTGTGGGACATGTTGCTATGCACATGTTTGCCTGTGTTTAGGGTTTCTTGGTTCCTTCCTGTTGTTATGTCGACACAGCTACCCGGCTGTGTACTCTCACTACTGCTTGTGACCATTATGGTTGACACCTTTTCCAATGCCCATAGTGGGACATCTTTTGTGGAAACATCGGATTTTGCAGGACAACACATACCCACAGCAAGTGGAGTTGACAGAACTTCACTTGTTTGTCATAATATACGCTTATTCTGGTAGCATTTGGGTTCCTTATTCGGTTTCTGATGCCATGTATGTGTTTCATATACAAAATATATGTTTTATGCTACTATTACAGGTATATTGAGGGAATATTTTTGCACGGAAATCTCAGGTCATTTGCCATTTTTCGATTTTTGCCGGGACACAACTGTCCATTGAGGGACTGTCCATAGCAAAGTGGGACAGCTGGTAACCCTGGTGACCATGCCCATGTCGCTACTGGGGTTGCCACCTTTTCCAATGGCCAAGGTGGGACATTTTCGGGACTCACTTCAGATTTTACAGGCCGACACATACCCACGGTCACTATATAGCATAGAACTTCACTTGTTTGCCTAAATAAAAGCTTATTGTTGTAGCAGTTTGGTTGCTTATTCTGTTTCTTGTGACATTTAGGTATTTTACTTACGGAAATAACCATTTCATGCAACCATTACATTACATACGGGATATAATTTTGTCCTACAATCTTAGCACATTTGCCGTTTTTAATATTTTTTATCGGGACACAACTGCCCATGGAGGGACTGCCCCTCGCAAAGTGGGACAGGTGGTAACCTTAGTCGCTACTCCTATGTCAGTGCGGCGCGCTGACATGCTGCGGTACACCTTCTCTGGGTATGCCCACTGACGGTGCATTGCAGGACGAACACGGTGTTACGCGTATCCTTTGTTCCTTGGACGGGTACACTTAGGGCTTCGTGGGTTGTGTTTGCTTCTCCGTTTTGTTGGGACGGGTACTATGTTGCATACTCTACGTGCGTTTCATTCTGCATGGGCCCTGGCTGCTGCCATTACTATTATGGGCGGACCGTGGCAGTCAGCACATTAGGTTGCTCATCGCCTGCCGGCTTAGCCACGCCTCCGGACGCATCCTACTTGGGCTCGCTCACGTACACTACGCACATGTCTGTGGTTGCGGCGCGCTCTCATTACTATGCATATGGCGCTACTACGCCGACTATTCACTGCACCGCCGGCGCAGGCCTTACACCGGCCTTGTGCCGAGCTTCATGAATCCCGGGGACCGCATTTGCACCATGTCCTCTTTGAGCCATTTGTGAAGTCCCATTGATAAAACTGCAAGGGTTATTCAAGGCATAACTGCCCTGCATGCGGTCACTGTTAACACATTGTCTCGGTGCTGGAGTAATACAGGATGAGTCGCTTATTTGTGAAACAGACGTGACGATATTCTCATTGCTTAAAGCACCCATATTTCCATTACTGCTTTGCTGCTGAAATAAAGTGTCAACTGTGCTGCGCCCCAGTTTTTGCCAATTTAGTTTTGGCCTACTGTGCCTACCTACCTATTCAAATACATGTTTACATTTTGACAGTTGGCACCCAGTGCACCAGAAAAAGGCACTGGTGAAGGGGCAATTCGTCAGAATTGCCATAATGGTTTCAGATGAACCTGACTTCCATGTTGAATGTGACATTGTCAACAATATGTTTATTAAGAGGGGATATCCTCTGGAATTTGTCAAGTCCATTGAAAATGAAGTTAAAATGAAAAGACAAATGGGTGCCATTGTCAAACTTTTATTTCATAATGGTGGGATTAATAACATTCATTCAAATGATAGAATGATGAATAACAGTTTTTCTAGAGCTGGTGTACTTTCTTTTAGTCTTAATTTCTATGAAATTAAAAACATAATGGAAAAGTTTTGGTCGATTTTTAAGTTAGACCAAGAAGTTTCCAAGATCGTAGTTTACAAGAAAGACCCCAGTTTTAAATCTTTGTTGGAAAGACCTAGGAAAGGAAATATGAAAGGTGGCTGTTCTAAATGTGGCAGATGTGGACAATGTTCATTTATGCTGGAAGGTGACTCTGTTTTCATTAAGAACTATGGGTTCATACATCCTATTAAAAAATATTATTGCTTTTAAAAAGAGTGATGTACATAGCTAAGTGAGGGTTATGCGACGAGTTCTATGTAGGCAAAACAAAAAGGGCATTTAAGCAAAGGGTATATGAGCATTGCTATGACATTAAGTGTAAAAATAAAAAGAATGCCCTATACAATCATGTGGAGAAATTTCCCACTCACTATTTCAGTTTTTTTGCCATTGACCATGCTGATTTAAGGCCTCGGGGTGGGCCAGTCGATGACTATTTGGAGTTCCTGGAACTAAAATGGCAAATCAAACTCAGTGCTGGTTCTTGTCCAGGTCTAAATGACCGAATTAGCATCATGCCTTTGTTGAAGCTTAAATCTATGTTTTATATGTAATTTAGATCTGTGGTCAAATGTTTTGTTGAATTTCAGTTTATTATTAGGGTTCAGAATTATTTTTTATATATATATATATATATATATATATATATATATATATATATATATATATATATATATATATATTGGGTATTTTTATTTATTTTATAGAATTAAATGTTTTTTCTTAAAGTTTTTATGTGCCATACCCTATTTAGGAAGTGATGTATCACATAATTGAGGAAGTGATGTCATGTATTTTGTGTGCTGGGGGAGAGTATATAAGCTATTTGGTTTTAATGTTCATTATTCTGATGATGTCAGATTTGCTGACGAAACCGCTTAATTGGATTTGGTACAATAAACCTGTGTGTGGACTACCTGCTTTGTGGTTTATTTGGATTCCCTTCTCCATTATCTGTGCTTCTGAATCCAGTCTATACTATGGCCAACAGAAGTGCAATGGAACATCAGAAAAAAGCAGGTTTTTTTTTAATTAAATAAAAAACAGTGTAAAAAGCAGCATATTTTTTCTTGAATAGCAACAGAATAAAACAGCAGAAACAGATCTCTTCTTAAATTAAGTAAAAGCAGCAGTTAGTGTGAAATAGAGTCACAGAGCAGCAAATGCAGTAGTAAAATACAGTACAAAGCAGCAGCAAACAGTACAGTTTTTTAACTGCTGAAATACAGTCACAGTATTTAACAGAAGTGCAAAGAAAAAATACTTGGAGCCCTCTTGTGGGTTTCTCAGCTCAGAAAGACCAGGTAAACATCTACAGCCACTAGATGAATAACCCCAGTCCTCCTAATGTAAAAGCACAGTAAGAGAGTGCCAGGAGTGATGTACTACCACAAACAAACAAACATAAAAACATGGATACAGCAGTGTACCTTAAACAGCTTATAAAAGTGTGATGTGATTATTCAATAAAAATGCATTGTTTTGCATAAATGAGCCAACAACCACTCAACTGTATAGAATTTATAAAGGCACTAAAAACAAGATAAGCTGATTAACAAGCTCTCCTGGCAATAAAACTACATGCAGAAATCTTAAGTGCTTCCCCAACCTAAATGGACCAGGCTACCTCCCAGTGCATTAGATGGAAAATCCACTGACCTTGATGAGAAAACAAGTGCTTGCTAGAGTGTAAAAATACACAACTTTATCCAACAGTTAGCTTGATAATGTATTCAGATGAAGTAAAGCTGTACAACAGACAATAAGAGGCACAATGCACTTTTTCAATTTAAGCACAAGGAAAGGCAAATAATTTAAATTTAAAAATTCAAGATATGAGCAGCAGTGTAGAATGAGAGGATCTTATTAAGCTCAATTTACAGTAGGGTACGGGTTGGAACCTTAAAATCACCAGGTTTAAAAAGAAGACTGACAAACAAGAGAGTGGGTGGGAAACCCTCGCAGGGAATCACCTATACCTTAGCCTTCAAAGACAAAGGCCCAGAATTTCACTTTGTATTCAGGAGCAACACAGTCCAAAGTTTACTACTCAGTCTTAAACTTACTATGTTTAGACTCAAGAAAAGCACCAGCACATAATACTTTAAACCTAAACCAAAGTATAAACTCATTTTTATTGCTCTAAACTTCAGGCAAAACATCTAACCGTGAGAGTGATTGAAAAAAAAGTCTATATATTCCTATCTCTATCACTACACTTTAAACATTGGTGCACTTCTCTTGTGTCATCTCATTCAAATATAGAGAGAAAGCCTTGGTTACAGCCCAGGTTACCTGGGATTGATTAGAGGCCATGGTATCTTAGATCCTGGCATGGGATAATGGATGTGCCCATCCTGGGGGGGGGGGGGTATGCATTTTGTAGCACAAAACAGCAAGTCCTGATCAGAGGTTAATGATGCAAGGAGAGCATTGTCTAAGAAAGTGTTGGATTGGGAATTACTGTGTGCATTTGTATATTTTAAATATGCTTTTCTAATTGTGTAATTACTAGTTGGATTGACACTCTGGATAACAGGGCAGTACCAGGCATTCTTCAATTCATATAGTACAAGTCCTGCTACGGCAAGAAAAAAGGGAAAAAAAAAAAAAAGAGTTCATACTGACATACTCAGAGACTGCTTTCCTGAATGTTTTAGTATACTCAGTCTGCATGAGACTGTCTGGAAAGTTCTAATAAGTTACCAATATGTGTCTGGTTACATGAAACTACCCCCTCCCCTCTGCCTTTTGATAAGAACAAACAGCATCATTAAGTGTAAAATTAATTAGTACATCAATGGCTACCTTTAGTTATCAGTCTATAAAAACTCCAGTATTTCCTTGTGTGAGACAGAATCAGAAATAAATCACTATGCAGTCAAAGTAGTCTGCTCTGGTGCCAATTCCTATTGATGTTACTGCTGCTATAAGAAGAAACTTCTGCACTAAATAATCTCTACTATTTTTCAGAAATGGCCATCCAACCAAGATATACAGTGACCATGGCAGCACAGGACTATAAAGATGGAAAAATCAGATCTGGTAGACTGGGATTTAAATCATATTATCGAGTTTCGGAAACTCAAAATTCATATGGTCAAGACCATACGTCTGAGTTTCTGAAAACTCGAATGTAAAAAAAAAAATAAAATCCACATTTTTGCAAGGGGAAAAGCTCCACCCTCACTGCAAATTATATATACCAATTCTGAAATTGCACTACAGTGGGAAAAAGGGTAAGTCCCCCATTAAAGCATGCCCATGTAGATCAAGGTACAGTGGGGATCAGGGAATTTATCCTTTTCCCACAGCATTGGTTTTAAGGATCATTAGGTTAATATAATGGTATGTAAACCATAATGAATGTTACTGACATTATCAATAGTATGTGCTCAGGTATGGGCAGTGTGGACTGTCAATACTAAGCAATAGTTAATGTTCCAGTGCAGGATGGATAAATTATGATGACGTGTGTGTGCCAAGGCTGTATGTGGTCATATATCATTTGTAATGTCAGTACTGCAATGCACACCCAACTGTCTAGAATGAAGAAATCAGTTAAGCACACTGTTCACTGCATTTCAGCGTTTTCCATGTAATGAACTACTTATAACCCAGTAACAATGCCTATCTTTGGCCAAAATCTCTTCCTAAAGTGCAATGCCTAGAAATGTATTTATGCGGCTGTTGACAACGTGTTAGCACATGCATGATTACACTTTCATGTGTTGAATTCAGACAGTTCAGTGGTACTTCCTGCCAACCTTTGCACAAATAAGAATCAGAGAGGAATATTGTGATTCTGATTATGTTTAAAAAGATCTGTTTTATTTTAACATGTTACATACGTATGCTTTGCTTGTATTTACCTTTCCATGTTGGGGCCAAAACTTAATTCAACAATAAAGTGTTGTACTTTCCTTCCTCATTTGCACGACATTATGTGGTGAGCAAAGAGAGTCCTCTGCTGAAGGAAAAAGTGAAAACTTTAATTTGGCTAGCCTTCTATAGTGCAAACAGGCTTAGTAGCAATGCATGGCTCTCAGTACTCTGGGCAGCAAGTACTTAGTGGAGAAAATCCACCTGTCAACCTAGCTTTCTCTGTGGCACAAGGTGTGAGCTCACTGAGCTAAATGAAAACAAGCAGAGTTGAAGGTTTCAACTCCAGTACACAGATCATCTTACAAAGGGTGTCAGAATGTGATTATTATCATTAGTTTTGATGATGACTAATAAAACACAGGAATGACTATCATAAACATGTTGCCTGGCCAAACTGTATAAGGAATAGCTACTTAAATAATATTTTATACCTGCTACATATGAGACAAGCTTCAAGGGAAATCACAAGTTAATTGGGTGTACAAGGCAATGTAAGACAACAACTCACCACTTTTTGCAATAACACTTGAAATGCCATTTTGCATTGTGCACTGCACTTACTTATTGCAAGACCCTGCACAAATAGGACTACAACTGATAAAAGAGAAGGGGGTTAGACAGATATATAGGTAACAGATTCACAGCAAAGACAATTATAAAAACAGGCAGTAAGAGTTTCACCTAATGCTGGATTCCATCCATTGTCAAATTCAAAAATTAACTTTATAGATGTGATAATTATCTTAGCACACTACAAAGAAAATGTTACTTTACACATGTCAAAATCACACCTTTGAAGTAACAGTAATAACTTTTTCACCCAATGGAAGATGTAGGTATTATTCTTCAGCAAAGTAATGACAGTACAAAAATGCAATAAGATGATATTTACATCCATAAGGATAGTTAACAGTTAACAGTATAAAGTAGTGAGAGAGAAGCGGAGAAGATAGAAAGAGGCAGACAGATTCATATGAAAGGTTGGTATTATGGGCCATTAATGCACATCTTTATGGTGTGTCCTCAGTATTCATCTGTCATGCTGTGCATCAGTAACTCATGGCTCTGAGGATCGAGAAGCTGTAGGAGAAGCAAAACCTGATTAAGGCACGAGTAAAATAAGGGTAGTTTGCTAAGTCTTTCTTATGGTCATGAATGCATTTGCAAATGGTTTTGCAACATTAGTCCAAGTATGTTAATTAAAGGTCTTAACTGGAAAAAAGATTAAGATATGTAACTTGAAACGTATCATAAAAGTACAACATCATACTAAGAAAGAATGTGACATACATTTAGAATAGGACCCCTGATGCGAAGGTGAAAAATGAATCTTCAGACATTTGATTTATGTCAACACACCACAGAGGAAGTTGTACTTGGCTACATGCAACAGTCAAACAACTGCCTTTATTCTCTATTGTAATAGCACAGCATGTTTAACTCATCCCCCCCCCCCCCGAGTACTGCTGCAGGGCGCATCTAAAGTTACATCCAAGCACACCCTGAGGCGGCATCAATCGTTATACATTACACTCAAATGCCAGTTAGCAGTGCAAGTATGTTTCACAAACAGAACTTAACTCTTCTGCTGAAAACTAAAATGAAAAGGTACCTCAACATTGTTAGTTACCCTCTCAACTTTATTTTCGCAGTCGAGTTAAGTATAGTTTACACAAATTTTTTTTTAAAGAAAATCGGCTTTCTGTGGTTGTGATCTCTCACAGCTAACTGATTTTCTCTGCGTTACATTTATATCATCAACATTATGCTGGAAATGCATTTATATATACCAGAGATATGCCAGTGGTGAAGGAACACTATCGTTCTTCCGTCACCCACATTAAATCAAAATATATAAAAAATAAAATCTAAAAACCTTCTAATACTATAATTTCCCTTACCGGTGTTAGAACTAAATCAAAAACTTTACCCTGCATTCTTTCACTGGCCCCGGAGGTGATGCAAGCAGTTATAGCCAATCAGAATCATAGAGTCATGGCCACCTTTTGTGTAACATCTCTGCTTCCACACCTCACGTTTCTTTGTTGGGAGTAAATAAATAGGGGGTCCTGCAGCAGCCTTGTTCTCTTTAGAGAAGACACAGATTACACAGAGACTGCTACAGGATCCATTTTCATAGCCAACCCATTCAGTGTTTGACTTCCTACTGAAGTGTCTTGCAGCCAGTGGATTCGGCATTCAAGCTTTGTATAAAGCTCAAGACAGCTGAAGGAGAGACAGTAACATCAGTGGATTCAGGCAAGCACATTTATTATTTTATTTATATTTTTAGGGACTAGTGAAGCAGTTGTTTTGTAAGACGGTCTGACAGCAGAACATTTGGAATGAATTGCATATCTCTGCTTTGCTGACTGTCATGGTAATGGAAAGTTTACAGTCTTGTCTGTGAAGTTCATGAATTAAAGGACAACTAAGGGATAAATGCCATGTTACTTTTAGTTCCGATCAACTGCACTTTAATATATTAGGCTAACCTGACTTTGTGTTGTAGTATTTATTATGCAGTGGAAGCAGCTGTTTACTGTGATCTGAATTTGGCAGGCACATTAGTAAAATCTTGAACTTTTCATTTTTTTTTCTGGTCCATTTTTCATTGGATGACAATCCTGTCAGCTGGGAAAAGCATTTTGTAAACTCGATGCTTTGCACAATCTGATTTTGAATCATCTCTTAGCAGTATGATTTCATGCACTCTTTTCTTACTGTTTTGGGCTAGAAACCTATCTCCAAGACACAGGCAACACGTTTATTTGTTATCCAACTTGTACCAGCATTTTTATCATTAAAATCAGCTCGCTGCTGTATCTTGCGGTTTTTATACTGGGCTAAAACATTAGCACCTATATAGTAAGATACAATAGAACATTTTAAGCTTGTTTTTTTTTTGCAATCTGCTAGTTCACTTGACTTTACTGCTGGTTTAATTTTTATAGTAAACTGTAGGGATGAGCACTGGCACTCCTGTGATCAAAATGACTTTATTTACAGTTCAGCTATTCAACTGCTTGTATCAGGATGCTGAAATACTTTATAGGTTCATAGATTAGTACTAGGCTAACTGCCCTTGTGGGCCATTTTAAGCCTAGTCAATTATCCCTTGTGAGACTCAAACCCTGCAACTTGTGTTTGTAAGGCAAATATCTTAACCATTAGGCCATCCCTCCCAACCTTAGCTACTATCTCTCTCAGTTAACTCTTTCTGTATATTCCTTCCAAATGAACTACATCTTAAAGTAATAAGTTCCCTCTTTGTTTTTTTTTTGTTTTTTTTTTTTTGATAATCTAGGATATAGGGGCTGGTAATACTTAGACACAAGAGATAATGGAGTTTCATCAGAGTAGCAGTTTATCATTCTTTATTTTCCCTTGATGGCTAATCTAGGAGAAGTAATACTGTGACTGTCTTTGCATCTGGTGGACTGCTGCAGTATGTATGGCAAGGGTGACTCTAATACATTAGTGGAAATTTTGCTTAATGAAGATATAAAGTGCTCAACAGACACTGTTGAAGTACATGACACTTGTGCTTGCAAAAGTAGCAGAAAGCTAGGTCCTCCAGTACGTATTTTTGTTCAAATACCTCTGTTCTTTTGTGATGAAAAGGGGTTACGGCTAAAGTGCCATACCATTCAAGAAGTATTAATACCATTCATACATTTCACAAATATTCCAAAGCCACTATGTTTTATGACATTTCATGCCTTGCCAGAACACTCTCCTTTAAAGTGATAGATCCATTTTCTGGACTGATATTTTAGTTATGTTGAAATGCTCATCAACCTTGACTTGGACTATGCATTTATTATGAAGTTAAGTCAGTTATATATTTATATGCATACAGGATTTTTTTCTACTGTATATAAATATTTAGGTTTTATTATTATTTTGTCCCATTCGTGTAAAGCAGCAAAAGAAACAAGTGTTTTGGTATGGTTATTTTTATAACCACTACCTCCCAGCCATCAGCCATCCCACTATTCATTGGACCAGTCCTTCTTCCATACAGAGTTAGTCATGGAAGACCATTACCTAGACTGTCAGGTCTTCTTGATAAAGGCTTAAGTTCCCACTCTACATAGCTGATGTGTAAGCCTACCTGTAAGGGCTTGGTATAGTTTTGTTTGTGTGGCATTGTGCACATTCTTTCTGTGGCACTGTGCACATTTTTTGCACACATCCCAGCAAGACTACTGATTATTATAGCATGACATAGCCAAGTACATGTGCATGTTCTTACCTGCATGCTACACCTTAATTCTTGCTTTACCACAGCAAGCCATTGCCATAGCAGTCCGGACCACTTCTTTAAGCCAAAATAGCAAGTCAGTACTGACTGCTTACTCCCACCCTCCCCAGTAATGCCAATGGGTCAAAACAGTGTGATTCTGATGTGTAATTTCAGAAGGGAGACAAAACTACAGCATGTCAAAGGTCAAGGATGTATTTGTAAGCTATAACTGAATTTAATATGATTGCCTTATTAATTTTTCCTTTTGCAGTCAAAAGAGTTCATACTTGTTTAAGGGGACTGTTATAGGAAAAGTTATTCCATTTCTGCAGTTTATTTATGGGGGAGGCAGAGTGGGAGTGGGGGGGCTGAAGTCTGAGCTAAATTTGTCAGCCAGCAAATTCACAATTTCCTCTGCTCAGTAAAGGTGGCACCATTGATCACCAGTTTGGCACACTGATATGCGCTGCCTTTGAGGCTTTGGACATAGCTGTAGAAGACCTTGCGGTTGGCCTTAGCCTGTGAGGCTATCCTGATTTTGTAATTGGTCTTTTGGACTTAATTAGTCCTCTAAGTTTCCTGTTTAGTTTGGAGAGCTCCTATTATTATGATAGTTGTTCTTCCTGATTTTAGCCTTCCACAAGTGTGGTTTGTTTGTTTGTATAGATTGTTTTGGGCTTACGTCAGGATGTATGGCTGTAATAATATTGGATGGCATTGATTGTAGTTGTAAACCTACATTGAAATGTATGGCTGCTATCCTTACAGGTACAAAACCAATGGCCGGTAAAACTCTACTGATGTATAAATCTTGTATATAAAACAGTAAAAAGGGGAAAAAGTGAAAGTGTTGGTCAGACTTCTAGCATAGCTACTCACTGGAGATGTATTAGTGAAACATGATAAATACATATACTATCATCATACTAAAAGGTAGTTATTTTAATCATAATGTGGAACATATCTCAGATATAGAGGGGAACAGGATGTCTATGCATAATTCAGTTCAGCTGCCTGGGCTGTAACCAGTTCACTACATTTTAGAAGAACTGCACCCCTAATTTCCTAAAGATGCATCATTAACAGAAACAGGAAGTTAATTTATAAGTTTTATACCATGGTATTTATTTTTTTGAAGATGGCAAAAATTTTTCATATGTATACATATATATATAATGTGTGTGTGTGTGTGTGTGTGTGTGTGTATGTGTATATATATATATATATATATATATATATATATATATATATATATATATATATATATATATATATATATATATATATATATATATGTATGTGTGTGCATATATATATATATATATATACTTGTATACTACTTCTGGCATGGGGCAACCATATATGTTGGACAATATTTCTTCCTTTGTCAGTCATGTGTAAAATTTAAGTGAGAGGAAGGGCTCAGTAATATATAAGTAATATACAACTTTTACAGAATTACCCTAGTCTTTTTCTGACAGATGGTATTACACCTGCACCTGGAATGTAATGATTGTTTGCTCAAAAGGCTACACGCAGCAATTATCACCTTTGTATGAGCATGCAGAACCTCACGGTAATGAAATGTAAGTCGTTATCACATTATTTACTTACAATATGTGCAGTTACAGTACAACACTGAGTCATTATCACTTGTCAGGTAAAGCCATCGGCAGCTGCCACTGTTCACATTACTAAGTCATTATCACCTTGCAAACACAGGTATGGGACACTGTAGATCCCCTTGAGTAATACTGATAATTGTCATATTTTGGTGTATAAGTCTGCTAGGGAACTTAACTTGCTAAGTAAAATCTCATTTTAAGATGGTAAAATAACTATCTGTATGCTGTACGCATGTACAGATATCACAGTTTAAGACTTGGGTTATGAAAGTTATAATATGTTTTCAAAGTTTGGTAAACAACTTTGCTAAGACACAAGTCATTGTGCTAAGTAATACCGCATTTTGAAGACTGTATTAATAGTTACAGCATGGTAAAACTGTCTGTATGCTGTACATGTACAGATATCAAAGTTTGTTTAACCCCTAGGTTCTGGAAATTATGACTTTTTTCATATTTTGGTAAATAACTGTGCTAGGGAGCATGTAAATGTGCCAAATGATACCTCATTTTGAAGACAGTGTTAGTCCTTACAACATGATAAAAGAACTGTGTCTGTATGCTGTACACATGTACAGATATCAGAGTTGTTTTAGGACTAAAGCTATGAAAATTATGAATTTTTCTCATATTTTGATAAATAACTTTGCAAGGGAGTATGTCAATGTGCTCATTTTGAAGACAGTATTAATAGTTACAACATGGTAAAAGAAAGGTGTCTGTTTGCTGTACACATGTACAGACATCACAGTTTGTTTAGGACTTAGGTTATGGAAATTATTATTTTTTTCATATTTTGATAAATAACTTTGCTAGTGAGCATTAAATTGTGCCAAGTGATACCTCATGTTGAAGACAGTGTTTGTCCTTACAACATGATAAAAGAACTGTGTCAGTATGCTGTACACATGTACAGATATCAGAGTTTGTTTTGGACTTAGGTTATGGAAATTAAGATTTATTTCATATTTTGGTAAATATCTTTGCAAGGGAGCCTGTCAATGTCCCAAGTAGTACCTCATTTTGAAGACATTATTACTACTGACAACATGGTAAAAGAACTGTGGCTGTATGCAGTAGACATGTACAGATATCAGTTTGTTTAGTCTTATAGGATTATGAAAATTAAGCATTTGCAATATTTCTCATTTTTTATGCCCATATCTTTGCAGTGAAGTATGGTGACAACACAAATGCTGCATCATTTTGAAGCAGCCATTAAGCCACACAACTTGCACACTGATATGTAGTCTATGTCTGTTACAGGTGATGAGGTATTATGCTTTGTTTATTTATCAATTATGAGAAATATAATATTAATCATATGTCTGTGAATATCTCAGTAAAGGAGCATCACATAGTAATGGTTAAGGTATCATTTTAAAGCTGACATTAATACAAACAAATTAATTACTTATTGTATGGGTCTACATGGTGCATTCACCAAGATATGATTTGTTTTAATAAAAGGTAAAAAATATGCATAATATCAGCATTTCTTGGCAAATATTTGGCAAATTATTAAATAATAATGACTTAGAAACACACTATCAATTTTAAACTGTTGGAAAGGTCAGTGTCTTCTGAACAACTTTTGCATTCACATTGTTAGTCTAGCTATTATGGTTCAAGAGTTATGATCATTTGTTTTCTGCATGGTATTACAAACGGATTATCTGAAAATGAGCTCAGGCTGCATGTGTTATTCCTATGGTGGAAGTAAGCAGGCAGCATTTTCTGAGCTGCTCCTGAGTGAATGAGTTAAGCAACTTTGTGTGAGGATAACTACTGCAGGTGATGGCAACGACTGACTAGGTTTTGCCACAGGACATGAACAGCCATTCCCTGGCACTCATCGCTGATGCATGATGCCAACGTCCAAACAAATGCTAAGGGGAAAAGTGAAGGTTTTCTTATGGGCCATTTCAGGACATGAGTGTGTTGTGTGTGATTCTATTTTTTGACTAGATTAAATGTATGAAAAAGAGGTTGACAGGAAAGTGGTAAATTGGGGGGCAAGCAGAGGGGATGACACAGGAGAAAGAATAGAGGAATTTGCAGGAAGGAAGTGAGAGAGAACTATAGCTACCTACTTCTTCACAACATAAATGTAGAAGTGTAGACAAATTTTGTTGAATTTAGACTGTCTCCACACCAAAGGTAGGTGACAACAACAAAATAGTGTTGTACAGGCAAATGTGCCAAATCAAGTGTGTCAAGAAGACACATAGGTGAAGTGGAGAGCTGTGTATGGGTCATTATTTTTCTGTCGGACACGTGCCCATTTTTTACATTTTTTTAACTTTCAAAGAGACAGGAATGTTGAGGAAGGAGATTAGGAATGTGAGAGTCATGTAGAAAGGTTAGGTGAGAAAGCTGGCACAGGCATACATGACAAACAAGAGAGCCCAGGATAATGATGGACACAAAAGGTTGGGGGACATCATGACTGGGGTAGGTAGGGGACATGCCTAAGAACAGTGAGAATCTGGTCATCATCCTCATAAATGTCATCACTTCTCAAAGTGGCAATATGACAAAGCACCTTTTCTACATGCCTGATTTGAGCACCAAGGCCCCTTTTCATGATACCCTCCACCAGCCCTATCAGCTCTTGGCTGGTCACAAAATCACCACTTCTACTACTCCCAGAGGGTACCACTGCACCAGCTGCTGGGGCAGAATTACCTGATGCAGGTGGGGCAGGTAGGGCAGGAGTTGTGGAACCAGACCCCCAGAGTTTGAGACCCTGAAGTACTGGGTGTCAGTTCTGCAACCTGTGGAGGGATGCCGGGCCATCCACAATGGTTGGTTTAACTCTCTCTACTGCATATCAGTTTTGAAAGGAGAAATATATGACAACAGAATATTTCTGAGCCATATTAAAATCCACCCTCCAAAAATAAAAAGAGAAAGAGAGAGTGAGAGAGAAGAGGTGGGGTGAGACAAAAAAAGAGAGAGAAAATTAGTAGATTAGCAGAATTAGATCCATGGCATATCACATGACTATATAATTCCAGAAAATACACAGTTATGATTATCCAGTCTATACACCTTTCCCACATCCAGGTACAATGGGAAGGTCTTATTCTGTTGTACCATTTACTGCACTGCTTTGATATCATAAATACAATTATTTATTAAGTACTGTCACAATGCAAATAATTACAATAGTTATTAGGCTTATAGAAAGTATGAGGCACCTCAGGCCCCTCTGAGGTGATTTAACCCCTCTTGGTGCACCTCCCTATTCACTGCAATGTCTTCAGCAGCTGTAAAATAAAGAAGAAGAGACTTGAAAGCATATTGAATAATAGTCTTGGCTGTGTCCTGCTTTCTATATCATGTAATGCTGATGGGTCAGTATACTTACACAACTAAGTGATGTCAGTAATTCTAAACTTATCTTCCTATCAGCTAAGGAGGTCCTTCTTGTGTTGTTTCAGGGCACTGTAGCGGTGACAACAATCCTCTCCAATGTGATGCAGTTGCACTGGAGACAGCCTTGTCTAATCTGTTCCAAACCTCAGTCTTATACTGAGAGATTGTGTGTGACTTTAAGAAGTCCTGCGAAATGCATTCCTATGAAAGTGACAGTATTCCTGTCTGTAAATGTATGTCAGATGGACAAACTTTCATGAACTGGGTTATACAGATTGAGGTATGATACGTACTGTCCTAAACACAGAGTTGGGCAATGTGTAAAGAGAGGATGATTTTAATTTAAGTATTCTGCTCATCATATATATGCAATTGCATGTTTAATTCATCATCATATTTATTTGTCTCAGCAATTACACACACATTCAAATCATTAGTGAGATATGCTACCTAAATAAATTATTTATCAAAACATTAACGAGACATTTCTTGCAATCAACATGATTACGATAGCCATATGTATGCAGTGTTACCTTCCTAATCAAAGTGCTGTTGGAATTTGCATTCTGACACCCATTGTAGTGATAATTGTTCTCTGGTTTTGAACCCTGGATCACCGGTGTTCTGTCCCTAAAGTCACTGAAATTGTATCTTGTACCACACAGACAGTTACAGAGAAAGCATATGAAATTCTGATGAAAGTAAGTCATAAATCTTGTGCAATAATTTCTGCATTTCTTCATACAGTACAGATTTGAACCCCAGAGCAACTCTGTTATGAGTCCAAAGTCAATGCATTTACAGCTTGTGCACAAAGAGAGGTACACATCATGTGTCTATCACTCGCTCATTACAAAAACTGTTTGCACTAATGGAGATAACAGAAATAAAGTTGTTCACTCTTTTCTTAACTGTGAGCCCTGCTTGAGCTCTGTTAAGCAGTGCAGAAATTACACAGCAAAAAAAAAAAAAAAACATATATAGCAATTTATATTCCACACAACAAAACACAAGCTGCATTTTCATATCTACTGCAAACATTCCAAGCAGCATGTGACTTTAAGCTGAATTCAAACCCTGCACCCTCTTTCCTGTTTTTTTAAATTCATTTTGTTTAATTCCTGTGCTATACTGATACTTAGATGTGATGTAGAATTTCTTTTCTTACTGCTGTTTAGAGTGCTGTAGTGAAGCACACCTGTGCCACTCTAAAATGCACAAATGATGACATGCCAAATTAAATTTCCCAGTTTGTACCTTACGTTGTAGCCTCTCGCTCATTGCTTCAAAATGGTACCAGTCAAAAGTATGCTTTGTCAAAATGTGCACATAAAGAACACAAAAAAATTGTCACGAGTGGCAAACATTAGGAAATAACATAAATGCAAGAATGTGAATTCTTCTAGATCTATTTTTCTTACAGCTGATCATATGCTCAGGAGATATGCATTAACTCTGTCAGACAGCACACTAACTAGATTTAAACCCTCAGTTCAGTGCAATAACAACACACATTCACAATTGTGTTTCTTATCCCTCACTGCCACCAGCACAAGCTTAGAGCAGTAATCAGAAAGTGTACATACCATACAGATCTGACCTAGAAGACCATCAAATTACAGGTCCAGCAGTAGGAAGATCAGAAAATGTTCCTTTCTCATTTGCTTGAACATGCCTAGATGAATGTGATATTGACAAATACTTTCGACTAATAATAGTCCCCATCATATTAATGTAGGGTTGCCAACACTGCCAGCTATTTTTTTTCTCTTTATTTTCTGAGTATGTTTCCCTCCTCTTAGCATAACCACAGAAATGCAGTGTCATGGGCATTTATTTGCATCGTTGTTTCAATGTGTAATATAGCTGATCAGCATTTCAGACAGATTTTTAAGCACAGGATGAACAGTGTGGTATTATTACAAGGATTTCAATGTTATTAAGCTTGTTCTCTTAGCTCTCAGTATACTTACGCTTGTTATTTTAAGTCTACTCTGCATGAAACACACACTTCAGAAAGAAGAGTCTGTTGAGTATTGCTTGTTGTTCTAGTCAGAGTAATCATTAACACTTGCAAGCCATTAGCAGCTAACAATTGGCACTGCTCCTCCCTGTAGTCCTAGGGCATGTGCTTGAAATTATGCAGCTACTTACACCACATTTAAATCCCCTACAGCAAGTGATTTTTTTCTATGGTTTCATACCTCATTTGCATCTTCACATTGCTCAGAGAGCTGAATCTATTGGATATAAATGTAATGATGTAACAATGGAAGTGGAAGGAGGGGAGAGTAATTGGAAAGAAACATCATTACTGCTGGAGATTTTTCTACAAATTATCAAACTAGTTCATACGGTATGTTTGCCCTCTTCATAAGCTGCTTACATTTTCATATTTGAAATGTATTTTAATATGTAATAGAAAATAAAATGTTGATATGTAAGCATTTTTTTAATGCACTGCTGGTATACCACACATACGTCAGTTCTTGCTGTACTTTCCAAGTTAGCATGGTTACATCACAGTATTGTGTTATCATTTGCTCTTGGAATTCCACCAGTTATGAGAGACACCTGTATTGTATTTATTATCAACTTCAAGAGTTTGTGCATGTGTAGCTAACAGAAATGTTAAGTTTTTTGGATGTCCAATGATGACCTTCACAACAGTGGAGAGACCATAAGCAATTGTCTGGGCAGTTGGACTTTGAAATGTTGCCTAGTTATTAATAATACTGCCATCCAGTAGTCATTAATACAACTGCTGTTCTCTTTACAGAAATGTTAACAGAATGGATGCAATGGTAATGGATTTCTTTATTTATTTTGGTGGTGGTGGTGGTGGGAGGGCTCCCTTAGCTTATGTGTAGTCCAAAATGACAGTGTGTTCAATTGTTTTTTGTGTTTCGGATGGGTGTACAGATTTTGTTTGAGGAGAAGGATTTCTGCATGTGCTACAAATGTGTTTTTATTTTTTTTGGTGTCATGCCATACAGGAGAACAAAGTCATCACTGAAGCCTTACACCACCATGGCTCCTTCCTGCATGACAGAGGTAGAGGTGATATGACTGCCAGAAAAAGCATACGGCAGCAGTTGGTTGATGAAATAAATTTGGTGGGCAGCCATGCCAGAAACTATAATCAGGTATGGCAGTGTGCCACCTATATGATTACAATGGCACACATAAAGGCAGCTGGGGTAGCACGAGTAGACATGCCTAAGGGGTGGGGGTCCTGCTATGGAACCACCACTCATTAAAAATGAGCATTTCCTGTTCACTGTCAGAAATTCCAACAGCTCAGCACAGGGTTCACACAGAGTCCTTGATGTTGGTACTGATGTGGACAACAGGCCAAGCGTGTCCCAAGAAGGAATTCCAAGAATTCAATATATAAGGCATTTACTGCCAATCAAGACTTCTTTATGTTTTACTACTTTTATGTCTGTAAACATTAAGATATGTGCCTTAGATGAGAGAAAAGTCCAACAGATTCTGTGTTGACTGATTCTGAGATATTTCTTATGGGGAAGATAGGCAGAGCATTATTCTCGTTGTTGTGTTATTTGCATTGTCATGCTTATTAGCCTTCCTTCCACTGCTGTCTCCTTTTTCCAGGGACATCACATTACAGTATAAAAGACAACCTGCAGATGGTATGCAGAAATCTTCTTTCATTAGTAATAACCATTACTTAGATGCAAGTCTGAGGAGACAGTAAAAAGTAATGCATTCTTTAAACATCTGAAATTGTTTAATATGAGTGTGTAGAACAAAGTTTGGAGCATTTCCACTCATTATTTCTCTCCTTCTTGCGTTTACTGATTATTATCACAAGAGATCCTGACAGTGGCAATGTAGAACTCATACCACCTGATGTCAGAGCATCAGTAGCCTCTGATGATGATGGCGATGATATAGAGGCACAGTCAAGGGGTGCAGAGGTTCAGTCTGAAACTGAGATTGTGGCTCACGCATCCACTGGCCTTATTTCAGACACAGTCAGTATGCCTACGGATACCCATTCCACTAAGCTCTCAGATATAGGACAGGTTGAGGGTGACATGGTTGATCAGGATAGTGTGGTTACTCCTGATGCAGAGCTGGTTGAGTTGCCAGTAGCCACCACAAGGGTGTGGTACCATGCAGGAGGGTTGCTAGAGGTGCTTGGATTGGCCTACTGTTCACCCACATCCTGATGCTGTTGTGTTGTTATGTGCCACCAGACGTATGTATAGGGCCATCAGGCACAAGCACATTCCACCAAGGCCTCAGAAGACATTGTGTGAGTCCTAAACCTGACTCATTCTGACATGCATAACTGCCTCAACAATGTCAGTAACTCATCGGATAGGACAAGGGATGCACTGGATCAGGCAGTGTCTGTGAGGGAATATCTGCTGGCAGGAGGCCGGCATCCATGTGTTCATAGAGCTGAAACATCTTCTGGTGTTAGCTGACAGAGCTGTGCCAGATCCCACTCCTGTAGTGACACTGCTTCCACTGCTCAATCAGTTATTGAGGCATTCACATCCAAACATCGTAGGCCGTGGGTTTGTGGTCCTAGATGTAGTCATGAAGAAAGCCCATCTAGTAGAGATCGCTAATATTCAGGCAGCACTCCCACTTTGAACCGGGGACATGGAAGTGGTAGTACAACTCTTTGCAGAGACAGTTCTCATGGTCAGGAGTGACAACACCACCACCATGCAAGGCTCACACCTGTCTGACATGACAGGACGTAGTGCTAGCAAAATGCTTGATTATGTTCATGCAGACACACAGACCTTTCACAAAAACTGCCCATACCAACCCACATACTAGCAAACAAGGAAAACTTTAATGTTGATTGGCATACATCTCCTGTTTGTGGCCCTGAGATATTTATTACTTTACTGAATGTTCTGTGTTTCTTACACACACTCACTACTTTGGTGTCAGCCTTGGCCTACTCCCCCCCCCCCCGTGCATATGATGATGACTGTGCCACGTCCTTTGTCCTTTTGGGTTTGACGTAGGATTGCATATATGTCTGATGCACAAAGTGGATAGCTAAGAGAGTCTTTCTCACTATGTTGATTTTATGTGTATTTATTATACAAGATTTTCGATGGTTTTCTAAACGCTCATTTTTAGAAAGCTTTTTTTCAGTTAGTTAGGCATTCAGGCATGTGATATTGCATTCCTGCTTGTTGCTCTGTTTGTAAAACTGTTGATATAATTGTCCTGTTGAATGTTTTGTGTACAGGGGGTATGTGACTGGTTTGATGTCAGTTATTGTGTGCAATGCATACCTGTATATAGCAGATATCATTCCTATAAGCCAAGAATGCCATTGGTGGACACCTTACACAGGTTCTGATTGAGTATATGTATGACTAATGGCATGCAAGTATATCATTTACATTTATATTTTTACACATTTGTTCATATAATACAGGTTTCACACTTACCATGACATTATTGCAGTTACGAGCTTTGAACGTTGGAGCTGTTTGATACTATCCATACACAGAAATTACATGGGTAAATAAAGTTTGTTGACATTGGATGGCATCACTTCTAATATTTGCATGTGCTTAGGCTGTTATCTGTATTCCTTTGCTGGTGAGTGTGTGTAGTATTGTTTGCCTCTTAGGTGATAAAAGTGTGTGCGCTTAGGCAGTGGCGGCTGGTGACTTCAAATCAAAGGGGGGCTGCAGGAGACAGTTGAATGGGTGGGGTCAATTGGAATGGGTGTGGCCAACTAGAAAGGGGAGGAGCTATGATCAAAACCACAAAAACTGTAACTTTAATTAAATACGATGCCCTGGGTGCCAAACCATCATTATGAGAGTCCAATCAAGAAAAAAGGAAAGTGTAGAAGAAAAACAATATTTCAATCCATTGGCTGCATGGCAGCTTACTTAATATCTAGATGGAAACAAAAAGGTTGTGAGGCATGAAAAAATAAATTACTTTTTAAATACATTACTGGAATGCAGTTAAAATCAAGTATAAAAAAACAAGCAGCACTCACCTCAAACCACTTCTCCTTGCACTGCGGTTCTAATTATAATTTATATTCAGCTTTATTAAAGTATCAAGTAACATGCTGAAAGTAGCAATCTTTGTGATACCCCCACTTGTAAAAATGTTTCTTATCCAAAAAAGACCTGCTGCCTGAGAACAACTATCTACTTGTTTCATGGGGAAAACATGATCAAAGTAAAAAATGAAAAGCAAACAGGAAACAAGCTCTACATACATTGCTTAAAGGATTACTGCACAGGATATGGACCACACATGATAGATTGGCATTCTGTTTAGTTTGCAGGTAAAGCCTGTAATGAGCTCTTAAAATAATGTAATCCTGTCCTTTATTACAAATACTGTCATATGCATTTCAATACCCAAGGCTTATATGTTATCTAGTTATGTAAGTATTCTCTGCATGGCAACAACAGAAAGGCTTTCAATGTTGGCAATTCGTTAACAGTATGCTTATTAAAACTTACTTGCATCTTACAATCTCAGACAAGCTTACCAGATGGTCATTAAAACATTGCTACTTAAACACAGAGCAACAGGCACTTTCTGAATAATAAGCATAAATCAACAATATAAAAATATGACAGAAACGAAAACATTCTACAAAATCAAGGACAGATGAAAAGCCATTGTAGTACTTGTGTCTACCTTGGATGGGGGGATAGTCTGCACATTTACACTGCATAACTGTTCCTTGCCTTGCTTGGACACTTCCAGAGTCACTACACAGGGGAGTGGGGTACAACAAGTATGTCACAATTTGAAATGTCTCTGGCTGACTGCGATGGCCCTGACACATTTGCCATACTTCTCAACCTCAGAGCAAGAAATCTGGACAAAGCCATACATAGAAGTGGGACAAAGGCCCTAAAATAAGGACAATTCTTTTAAATATTGCTCTCATAAACTTAGAAAGATAATAGAATAGTAGGTCTTGCATTAGTATGAATTTTCTGAAGGGTATGAAATCTGAAACTGAAATGTCTGTCATTATTTTCTAACTTCAGTCTTTAATGATTTGCCACTAATTTGCCAAAAAAACACAATTTCATGAAAAATGGACCAAATATGTGATTCAAAAATATAAAATAGCCACATAGTACAGCTGGGAACCTGCAAAGGAGGGACACTTTTTAATATTAGTACTGCTAACTTGAGCAACTGACAAAATAAAAGAATCTACATGCATTTATGAAATAAAAGCAATCTATAACTGAATATTACAGTTATTTATTAATTGTAAACCCTCCATGTTTTCTTCCAAAATTGCCATTTTGCGGAGAGATTATTAGGGGAAAAGCAACATTTTGAGCCATAATCGGGTACAGTTGAGAGGTTTGGATATGCCTAATTCTATAAAGCAATTTATTTGCACGTACCTCTCAACCTGTTAATGCAGGAAATCTGGACAAGGCCAAATATATTGGGGGAACATATAAACAGTACTAAAAATTGCTCTTGTATAAACTGAGACAGTTGATAGAATAACAGGTCTTTCTTTAGCATGCATTTTTTCTGAAGGTTATGAAGTCTGAAACTCAGTGTCTGTCATTATTTAATGACTTCATTCCTAAATGATTTAACATAAAATCACAAATTTTATGAGGAACAAACCAAAAATAAGAGGCAAAAATCTCTTCATTCTGCAAAAATCTGGACAGTTGAGAGGTATAGTTCAGCCGGGGCTGTCTGAGTTTGCTGCCCCCCCCTCACAAAATCATGGTCGAATGGAGCTTCCCCCCCTACAGCCATTCCAATGAACCATTACTTGGCTATTTCACCCCATTTACCATAAACACTAACCGTGAAAAGCCGAAAAACAAAAACCATAAACACTAATGTGCATACTGCTTTACTTCTGCGATGATTTGGACTTCATTTGAAAGTTTTCTTTTGCATTTTACAGCGCAAACACTAATAGATATCATATCTGCTAAACAAAGCAATGCAGTCTCACAATGAAAACAGACTTAGCATTAAAACTTCTTTGCCCTTGAAAACTCACATTCACTGAAACAGCACTGAAACCGACATTGAAAGAAAATACATTTTGCCAGTGGCAGATTGACTTTGGGTTTGGACTGTTTTCAAATCACAGGCCCCTTGCACACGAAACATACACATGCTCTTTCATACACCTTCCTGATTGTATTAAATTATATTCCTTGTACAATACAGTACAGTTTTAGAGGGTGTTTTAAATTTGTTTTGAAATTTTTTCCAGTAAACAATGAAACAAAATGCATGCACCAGTAATGACAAAACTGCCCATTTCAGAACATTTCCATCATAAAAGTCTACTCAAACTTCTACAGTCCACCAGTAGCAGTACATATGCACAATCTCTGAAGTAAAAGTCATCTAAATAATTCCACATTAAAGAGATCTGTAACTAATGAAGAGTCTGCTGCTAGCAAACAACTTTGTATTTCATTGTTTCATCTACAAATAAAGTGCCCGTTACCCTTGAGGAATAAATTGCCTATCTTACACTAAAAAAATGATAAGCTAGCAATATTGCAATAGGGAATGGATGGCAAACTGATAACAGGTTCATAGTTACTAAGTATCTTCACCAAAAAGGAGTGCAGCATCCACCCCCTTTGCAAAGTACAGTATCAGCAATGCATCTATCTACTGTGGGAGTAGAACCCATAGACTTCTGCATCAAAAGCAAGTATACTACCTTGTGCTATTAACAAGGCAAGCAGACTCAGCATAAGCAGCACTAAACATTTGCTCCCCTGCAGCTCTCAGCTTCTTGTAAAATCTACTCACTCAGCTGTATCTCTGAACTTTGCAGCACAAAGAAATCTGGAAAAAGCCAAAGTTTATTGTGGAGGCGACAAAAGCCCAAAAACCAGGGACACATTTTAAGCATTGCTTGTATAATGTTGGAAAATTGCTAGAATAAAATGCTGTGTTACCACCATACATTTCACTGCCAAACCTTAAACCCAGGACCCTGTGCAAAACAGTCAGAGCAACATACCACTATGCCAAATCAGCTGTTTTGTGAAAGAGAAAGACGGAAAATTAAATGGCTACCATTTAGTGAATTCAGTTCTCACCATAGCACAACTGTCAACCTCTTAGCACAAAACACCTGAACAAAGCCAATAATGGGTGAATACAGCTCCCAAACATTCAGTGAATTGAGTTCTCACCATAGCTCTCAATCTCTTAGCAAAAAACACCCGGATAAAGCCAGTGATGGGGGAATATAGCCCCCAAACATATTCAGTGAACTCAGTTCTTACCATAGCTCTCAACCTTAGCACAAAAAATCTGGATGAAGCCAATAACGGGGGAATACAATCCCAAAAATAGGGATACATTTCAAATATCCATCTTATACACTTAGAAAATTGCTAGAATAAAATATTTTGCGTTACCATGCACTTTCTGAAGAATATGAAGTCTGATATTCAAATGCGTGTCATTTTTAACATTTATTAACCAGGAAAGTCTGACTTGGAACAAAAGCTAATTTTTAGCAGAGGCCCAGGGAGAAACACTCCAGACAGACGCATGTCTTTGTAAGATGGGAGGACACTAGAGGAAACAAACACAGGGAGGGCATACAGACTCCACAGAAAAGGTAAGGCACCCCAGCCAAGAATCAAACCAGAGAACCTATAACTGTCAGGCAACAATGCTACCACTGCACCAATGCACTACCAGCTTTGCAAGGACACAAATACAGAAACCACAGATTTTATGAAGAATATAACAAGTATGAGGGAAAATCTGCAATGTTTTTACAAATGGTGGTGGGTAGGGAATTCAGGCTCCTGCCACCTGGGCTCAAGGTACAGGGTTCAAGTCTTATTCTCTACCCACCACCATGTAGCACTTGGGGCATTTCACACCCACACAAACTACCTGTCCTCCACAAAATGGCTGCTGATCCTCTACAGCATGGGTCTCCATCCACAAAACAGCCGCCAATCCTCTGCAGCATGGGTCTCCCTCCACAAAATGGCTGCCCGCGCATGGCTCTCCCGCGAGAGATGGCTAGTCCCACAAGAGTAGTAGGCTGGAGCCTCTTTCCTGCAGGCGATGCAGTCTGGTGACCTTTCGGTCTGTGCGGTCATCACTGCACAGACCTCTGGGCTGGAAGGGTGGAGTTTTCTGCCTTTCCTATCTGGACTGCCTAACAGAGCAGCCTGGAGCTCTGGAATGAGCACACATGCGTGCATGGAGTTCTCAGGAACTATGCACGCATGCGTGGAGTCCGTGAATTTTTTTTTTTTATTTTATTTTTCAAGTTTATTGTACAGGTGGGGGGCTGCAGTCCTATAGCATGAGATGCCCCTGCACCTAGGTGGTGACTGTGTGTGTTATCCTTTACCTCTTATCCAGGATAAGGGCATATTGTGCTTGCTTATGTCTGCCAGCTACCTCTGTAGTTGGATGTTCTCACTCAGAATCCTTGTGTGTATATGCTGAAGGTGCTGGTCCAGCCTCTGGTCCAGGAATATGTTGTCCTGGTCCTTGCTGTCCCTGTTGCAGCTGTTTCCTCAAATAATATTGTGCAACATGGAACAGATTGTGAGAATTTCTGAACAGGAGCCTGCTCATCCTGCAGGGCATCCCCTGATGTGTCTAGACAGCAGAACTGTGACTTCAGCATGCCAAACACACTCTTTAGGATGTTTCAAGTTTGAGCATGGGCATCACCGTATCTTTCTTCAGTGGGCGTGTATGCATTTCTGATGGGTGTCATGAGCCACATTTACAGTGCATAACCTGCACCACTCAGTAAATGGCTTGTCGAACATCACACCTGCAAACCTTGTGCAAACCTGCAAGGTGTGCCATATGTGTGAGTCATGATAAAGTACAGTTGTGTACACTTACCATAAATGTAGATGTTCGAGTGTATTCACTGCTGCAGTCATCACATTTGGGTTATCTGTTTGCAGTATCCCTCAGTCAGCCTGATTATCAAAGTAAAAATGAGAATGAAAAAGTCAAGCCAAGAAACAATGTGTAGCCCAATGCCACAGGACCCGGATAACACAAAGAAAGTCCAAACTGGTGTGTATATTCCAGACACTTTAATGTGGTTGAATGACAGGTAAACAAGTAAAAACAAATAAAACAATAATCCTAAGCGCTTTCGCTCAGTCAATACCGAGCTTCTTCAGAAGTTAAAATTTCAGTTGTGCCTACAATCATTAAATAGTTCTGAATACATCACATGAACCTTCTGCCCCCACCCTCTTTTAAAATAAGATCCTATCATATACAATACAGGTGTCGACAAGAGTGGGGGAGTGGATTAAAATGTACCAATGAATAATGAACAAAAAATCTTCAAAGTCAAAATGACTCATCTGTGTTTATGCAAAACCTCATGAGTCTAAAATACTACTTGACTTAAAAGACAAGTTTAGAACAAATGCCTTTATAAAAAAGTATTAAAACCCATCAAAAACTTTCCCCTCAGGTTTACAACACTACATGTAGTCTTGAACAGTTTTTCCATTATAACCAGGCCATTCTGAGTTTCAAAACACTACTAATGCTGATGTTGTCATTCAACCCAGGAGCCCTCCCTGAGTCTAATTTAAGTTGCCACAATAGTTCACGGTATTTGAGCCTAGTTTCCCAGTTGCCACCTCTCAAATCTTGATTCATCTGTTCTAATACTAAGAACTTTAAATTCATATCATGTTTAAAAAGGCATTGTTTTCTTTACCCCTGGAGACATCATATAGATGCTCATAAACTCTTCTCCTCAATTGCCATTCCGTTTTACCCACATAAAAACTAAAACAGCTTGTGCATAACCCCAAATAGACCACTCCTTTCATTCCACAATTAAAATGCTCAGAAAATTTAAACCTGAATTTTCTAGAAGGGATATAAAGCGTGTCTTGATCAAACATAAAACTACATTGTTTGCAGGCTCCACATTTAAGTGTGCCAACTTTCGTCGTCACAGTGACTGCTTTAGACCCTACATTCCTTTCAAAAAGTTCTTTCAGGTTAACATCCCTTTTCCTCACAAAATGAGGACGGGGCGCCACATAATTCTTGACTTCTTCATGTAGTGCTAACATAGGCCAATGTTTTAAAACAATCTCCACCACCTTGCAAGAACCAGAAGAAAAGGTGTGTACAAAGTTGTTTTTAGACTCAAATTGTTCTTGCCTTATCACCTGATTAGAGGTAGATGAACCGGTTCCTAGCAAAGGGAAATATTTGGAATCTCTATTTGCTAACACTTCCTGCATCATACTGTCAGTCAGGGCTTTAGGGTACCCCCTTTCCTCAAACAACCTTGTAATAATCTCCACTTCTTCCAAAAAACTCTCAAGGGTGCTGGACATTCTCGAGGCCCTGATGATCTGGCCCTTAACTATCCCCTTCTTCTGGTAGAAGGGGTGCCCACTTTCAAAGTGTAGGTAAGAATTCGAGAATGTACTTTTCCTGTACAGCCTTGATTGGAAACAGTGGTTACTATAGTCTTTGAATAGAGTCACGTCCAAGTAATTTAGTTTGTCAGGGTCGATGTTGTAAGTGAACCTCAAAAAGTCTGTGCTGTTGTTAATATGTCTCAAAAATTATTCTAAATCATCTTTAGTGCCCTTCCATAAAAGACAGATCTCATCCAGATATCTAGTGTAGTGTCCTATGAATTCAGACCATGGACTCTCAAAGACGTATTCCTGTTCCCAATGGTGTAAAACACAATTGGCATAGAGGGAAGCACAGGGGGGCCCCCATTGCTACCCATTTCTTTTGCCGGTAAAACTCCCCGTTAAAGTATATAAAATTGTTCTCAAGGATAATTTCCATGAAGTCCAATATTAAATTAATAGTGTTGTTGTCAAGGCCGGACTTGGAGGTTAATACCTCACTGAACCATGCTAGTCCTACTGAATGAGGAATACTTGGAAAAAGCTCAACAGTGTCAATAGTTACCATTAATAAACCCACATCAAAGAGTTGCTGGTCAATTCCTTTAAGGAAATCCCAAGAATCCTTACTTATATAAGTGATGGAAGATAGGAACTTTTTCACGATGTAATCTACATACTTAGCGAGTGGTTCAGTGATACTTCCGGCCCCAGATACTATTGGTCTCAATTTAATGGGATCTAAACCTTTGTGAGTCTTAGGAATGCCAAAAATTACTGGGATTTTTGGCTTTTCCACATGAAGATAGTTGTATAATTTCTCGTTAATAGTGCCTTGCAATAAATGATCATGCAGGTGGTAAGCTATTTTTGCATGTGCAATATTAATCTCATTTAATGATAATAACTCATATTGGTCTGTTTCCTGTAACATCCTAAATAAATAGGTGTCATATTCTACAGTGTACATAAGCACTACACCTCCCCCTTGTTCGGTTTCATCACTCTGCATTTTTCATGTTTCAAAAAATCTATCAGTCTTGTTTCATTGTAACTTATATTAGTGGAATAGTTGTTACTATGAACCTGATCAATTTTTCTGATATCCCTTTCTACTAGCTCTTCAAAAACCTTAAGCAAGGGGTGAATAGGGGGATTGAATGTGCTTGTTCTCGACAGCTCTACGGAAACCATAGTTTGACCTTTAAAACGTATGGCTAAATTCAATTGTCTGAATAATTTTAAGTCAATTAACTTGTTAACAGTATTGTAAGGACGAGAGGGAACAAAATGGAACCCCCTTGAAAACAACTCAAAATATTCATCAGTCAAAATAAGTTCTGTGAAGTTAAATATACTGAAATTGCCTTTTCTAAATATCACCTGTTTATCATCTGTCTGCTGGTTTTGTAAACTGGAGAGAGCTGTCTCCACAGGCATCAGTTCGGGGGGCAATTCCACCCCCTGTGTTGGTGTCTCCATTTCTGATGGGTGTCATGAGCCACGTTTACAGTGCATAACCTGCACCACTCAGTAAATGGCTTGTCGAACATCACACCTAGCAAACCTTGTGCAAACCTACAAGGTGTGCCATATGTGTGAGTCATGATAAAGTACAGTTGTATACACTTACCATAAATGTAGATGTAAATGTAGATGTTTGTGTATTCACTGTTGCAGTCATCACATTTGGGTTATCTGCTTGCCTGATTATCAAAGTCTTGGGTCCTGCGTCAGTTGCTGTCTCATCTTCCATGACGTCAGGTAGTCAGGGGTATAAAGCATGCAGCCAATGCCATTACATCAGTTTTTCTTGCCCCAGATGTCAGGTGCCCCCCTAATGGGAAGCAATTAAATATATATATATTTCAGGGTTTGAAGCTGGGGGTGCAGAATCTGGCTCTCCTGCTGTGACAGCCGGGTAGGGGTCTGAGGTAGGTGCCATGGGGCTAGCTGTGACACACTGCGCAAGAGGGGGTACCAGTGTTGGCGTGGCCAGTCTGGTGCAGTCAGTATCATCCTTGGTTTGTCCTGTTTGATCTTCAGTAGTACTTTGGAGAGGAGAGGCAGAGGAGGAAAGGCATAAACTGATAGATTTTTCCAGCTGAAGGGCAGAGCATCCACTTTCCAAGCTTGTTTATGGGGAGTCCTTGTGCAGAATTTGTCCAAGTGGTAGTTCTGGGGGGAGGCAAACAGGTCTATATCTGGGCTCCCCCATTTGTTTATTAACATGTTATAAGTCTTTGGTTCCAGTTTCCACTCGTGTGGGTCCTTGAGATTTCTGCTTAATTTGTCTGCCAGTGTATTTAATTTTCCTGGCAGGAAATGAACCTGTAGATGCACATGATAGCTCAAGGCTGTGTTCCACAGAGCCATGGCTAGTCTACAAAGGGGGTAAGAATGGGTACCCCCCTGCTTGTTTATGTACCACATAACAGTGGTGTTGTCCGTCTTTACCATTAACTGTCCTGGATGAATGTGGTCCTTGAAGGCTGTCAGAGCATTCTTTACAGCTAACATTTCTTTTTGATTGATATGCAAGTGCATTTGACTTGGGTTCCATTTGCCCTGAGTGCACTTCCCTGCCAGGTGAGCCCCCCATTGATAGTCTGATGCATCTGTTGTTAGGGTGTGGGTGGCAGGGGGTAGAGTGAATGGTAGTCCCTTGTTTTGGTGGCAGGCCTCTGCCCACCAAAGGAATTTTAACCGTAAGCAAGGTATGATAGGAATCATTGCTTCTAGATCCTGAGAATGTTGACACCATAGGCTTTTTAGATACCATTGTAGTTTCCTCATATGCAGTCTTGCATATGGAATCAGTAGAATGCACGAGGCCATGAACCCCAAGGCTTGCAGTATTTGTCTTGCAGACAGCAGGGTTTTTGTGGCCACTAGTTTAAAGTAAGTTGTCAAATGAATTTGTTTCTCTGGAGTGAGGAAAGCCATCTGGGAAGTTGTGTTCTAGCTTGCTCCCAGGAATATAATTTGTTGAAAGGGTACCAGATGTGATTTATTTTTGTATATGGTGTACCCCAGACAAGTTAACACCTTTTGTACAAATGCCAGATGATTCAAAAGTATGTCCTGGCTTTCTGTCTGAATTAGGCAATCGTCCAGGTATGGGTATATTTGAATATTTCTTTGCATGCAAAATGCAATGATTGGAGCTAGGCACTTTGTGAATACCCTAGGCGCAGTAGATAAGCCAAAGGGCAGTGCAGAGAACTGATGGTGCATGTAGCCTGCTTTGAAGAGTAGGTATCTTCTACAAGTTTCCCTGATTGGGATGTGCAGGTAGGCTTCCTTTAAATCCAATGTTGCCAACCAGGCATCCTTGCCTAGCATAGGAAGCAACTGGTGAAGAGTTAGCATCTTGAATTTTGGAATCACCAAAAAGGGCTTTAAGGTAGAAATGTCCAGGATAGGGCGCCATGAGTTGTCTTTTCTGGGTACCAGGAAAAGTCTTGAGTAGAAACCTTGTCCCTTTTCCTCTTCTGGTACAGTTTGAATAGCCATTATGCTTAAGAGAGAGTACTTGTTTTTGAGCCTGTGCCCGCTGATTTGGGGGTAGATCTGGCCAAACATTTGGGATTGGTAATGTGTGGAAGTGAAATCTGTATCCTTGGGAAACTACATTTAAAACCCATTTGTCCTGGGTAATGAGTTCCCAGTTTTTTGCCTGCAGAGCAATCTTTCTCCCTAAAGGAGCAGTCAGTTGAGAAGTGCTTGGAAGTTTTAAAATTAAGTCATTGAGACAGTTTACCATAGGGGGGAGTCTTACTACTCCCTGATTTGGAAGTGGGAGTCCCCCACTGCTTAGTCCTGTGCATACCCTGGGACTGAAGCCTGGGTGTTCTGCTGGTTCTGGGTTTGGACTGAGAAGGCTGGAAGAGGCAGGAAAGGACCAATTCTTAGAGGGCCAATGCCTACTAAATCTTGGAGGTTGTACTTGTAGGAAATCTTTAACAGTCTGCATAGATTTAGCTTTTTCCTCCATCTTTTTAAGAACTTCTTCTGCTTTGTTGCCAAACAGGCAGTCCTGATTTAAGGGAGCATCCAGCAATTTAGCTTTAACATGATCTGGCAAGGATTGCTCATTAAGACAAGCATGCCTTCTAAGTACAGACCCAGTGACAGCAGCCCTGTAAGATGCCTCTAGCGAATAAAAACCACATTGTAAACTATGTTTTACAACCTGTTCACCAGAATGCATTAAATCCTGTAAATCCTTATTTTCAGCACAATGAGGAAACAACATAATTTTCTTTTTAAGCAATCCAATAATATGCTGCTACTTTTTAACATATGAAACTGGCAATTTAAGGCCCTAGTGAACCTTTCCAAATGGAACTAAGAGCGTGTAACTGGTCCCCCTTACAAAACCTCCCTTTAGATGAAACCGTTAGTTACTTTAACTCCAGCTGCCTTGCCATCCTCAACCACCATGCCCCAACCAGACTAATTAGAATTAAAACCAAACATGCTCCATGGCTCTTAAAAGAAACCAAACATAAAATAAATCTTAGAAACAAACTTTGGGCAAAATGGAGGAAAACAAGAAACCCTATAGACCAACTAACATTTAGACAACTAAGAAATGAAACTAAGAAAGCTATAATATCTGACAAAAGAAACTACTACCTGCAATCCCAACAAGCTAATCAAAACAAGCCGCAGAAATTTTGGTCTTGTATTAACCAACTACTCCATCCAGGGCAATCCATTACTCCAAACCCTCAAAAAACTGAACACAAAAAAACAATAAATACAGCTAATGCTTTTAATACCTTTTTTACAGATGCTATACAAACACTAGCTAGTCAACTATCACCAAACAACTTCACTCTACCTTCCTATGAATCAACCTCACCCCCTACTTTTCATTTTCAACCTGTCCCAACAACATATATTCTAACCCTTCTACAGAAACTGAAACCATGCTCACCCTCAGCAGACCAACTACCTGCAGAATTCCTAGAGCAATTCTCCAAAGCTATTGCTTATACCATTTCTATCCTGATCAATAGAACTACTACCGAAAGTTATATCCCCAGTTTATGGAAAATTTCCCATATTATTCCCCTCCATAAAGGAGGACAATCCACTGAACTCTCCAACTACCGCCCCATTGCCCTCCTTTCACCTTTGGCAAAGATCATGGAGAAATGCATTCACAGACAATTACCTGACCATCTTACACAAAATAACTTACTAGCCAACTGTCAACATAGTTTCAGACCATCACATAGCACTACTGCCCTTCTTTCCTTCACAGATTGTATCAACAAAAAACGCAATCTAAACAAACTCTCTTCAGCACTATTTATTGACCTGTCTAAAGCTTTTAACATGGTAAATCACCAAATTCTCATCAAAATACTGAAATCCCTGTCACTAGATACATCCTCTATAAAGTGGTTTCAGTCCTACCTTGATAAAAGACAACAGGCCGTACTATGGCACAAGTCTCTCTCTACTCACCTGCCTGTCAACCTTGGTGTCCCTCAAGGGTCCATCCTAGGACTACTATTTTTTTCCATATTCATTAATGACCTTCACCTTGCCATCCCCCAAGCTATATGCATACCATATGCAGATGACTCTACACTATTATACTCAGCCCCCTCCTCTTCTGAACTTCTCTCTTTTACCCAACAAGTATTTAACACAGTTGAGCAATGGTTCAAACACAGATGCCTTCTCCTAAACCCCAAAAAGACTAAACTCCTTCTTTTCTCTCCTACTAAGAAGTCCCCCCCTCTGGATTTCTCGGTTAACTCTACCAATAAAACTATTATATCTCCTGAACCAACCACCAAACTATTAGGTGTCACCATTGACAACAATCTGAACTTTGATATCCATATTAACAATACTATAAAAACTGTCAACAAAAAGCTAGGCTCTCTCTATAGGATAAAATCCTTCCTCCTACCTTCAGCTAGAACCACAATAGCACACACTCATCTAATCTCTTCTCTACTTTATGCCTCACCTATTTTTACTAACCTATCTAAAATTAATCTTAGCAAATTGGAAATGTCCTACAATAACATTGTCAGATTTGCTACAGGTAACCCATTTAGAACCCATCACTGCATTAATTTAAAGCAGCTGGGATGGCTTGAACTACAAAATCTGATTAAATTCCATCAACTAACTATAGCCCACAACACTCTTTACAAACCTTCCAAAACTCCTATTCTTTCCACACTCATCATTCCCTATAAAAACCTGGAATTCTTAAGGTCTTCTCAGAGACTTCTAGTACATACCACTAAACCAAACAAGGCTGGAAACTCCCTTTTTTCTAATATTGTTGGAAAAGCCTGGAATCTCCTCCCCAATGAACTCTCCACACTTCCCTCACTATCCTGCTTCAAAAACAAATTGAAAGTGTTCCTCAAAACACACTGGTTATGCCCCTGTACTAAGCCTGACTAGTTTGTGTCTCTTAATACTTTGCTCTTCCTACCCCGTCTACTCATTAACTGCAAGTCCTTCCTTATTAACCATTATACTATCTATCTCTAGAATATCTTGATTGTACTAGCATGCTATGTTATGCCTGTATTCTGTACTGTTAATTTTACTGTGATAACCTGTAATAGGTACTGTAAATAGGATTTATTTTGTTTGTTCCATGTTTCCTTAGTTGTTATTGTGTCGATTTCATTGTCCTATCTAGGAGCTTATCTCCCCGGGCCTCTACTGAAAATGGACATGTATCCAGTTAGACTAGCCCGGTCAACAAATGTAAAATAAAATAAATAAAATGAATAAATAATGGCCAAGGTTGCAGAAGTGTATACCTTCTTACCCCATCTATCCAGCGCCCTGGAGTCTCTATCAGAGTGGGTAGGATTTTTGGCTGTAGTAGCCTTAATGCCCTTGGGTCCCTGTGAAATGGTCTCAGGATCCGCAGTAGGATTTTTCAAAAGGAACTTGTGAGAGTCAGGAACCCTGTAATATCTGTCAGGTTTTCTGGGAGCAGGAGGTAAAGAGTCAGGGGCCAAGCTAGATTCTGAAAAGGCATCATCAACAATGTCTAGTACAGGAGGGATAGCTAAAGGCCTGTGCTGGGGCAGGAGTAAGAAATCCCTAAGCCTCTTTTTAGAATCAGAGTAATCCTGGCTTTCCCAATGAAAATGCTCCCTAAGAGTATGCAAGATTACACCAAAAGAGAAATCCTCTGGGGCAAGCAGAGGGAATAGAGTCCTCTGCATCAGAATCCTCATAAGTAAATAAGGGTAAATCCTGGTCATTAGAGGAAACAGAAATTTCAGAATCCTAATCAGAAGTATCATAAGCAAATTCAGTCCTAGGTCTCTTAGAGGGGGAAGGTTGGCTTCCTCTGATTAAAGTAATAAGGTCTTCAGCCATTCTTATCATTTGTTTTTTAGGCATACAGGCCTGACCATGCGGTCTGGGTGTCGGTTTTCTAGGCATGGTTCGAGTTTTAGACCTTGAAAAAGAATATGGCATCGGTTTAATATGCAAGTCAGTAGGTCTGAATACACCCTCAGAAGCTGGTGCTTGCACAGTGGCTCTGGACCCATCCAAGGTAGAGACATCCACAGGTTCCATAGTTGAAGCATCTCGTGGCATACCGGACTCCGAATGGGTCTCAGTAGAGGCCTGCGAATCTGAACTGGCAGGTATCGGAGCTGCGAAAGCATCTCACTAAGTACCGGCAAACTGGCGACTGGATTAGGAGAAGCGTCGTCAGCAAGTTTGGACCTAAGCGGCCTGTCTCTGGCTTTATCTTTGCATTTTTTCGGAATGTCGGTAGTCAGATGGCTTACCGAAGACATATCTGGATAATTGAACCGAGTACCAAAATATTTAGAAGCAAAAATATACCGACGACGAATAGTTCATTGCTTAAATAAGGCACAAAACCGACAGTGAGGTACATCGTGGTCAGGGCCTAGGCAAGGAATACAGTACGAATGAAAATCTTTGAGGTATTTGCTTTCCAAAAGAAATACAATTATTGACTTTTACTGACATCGGTTTAGAGTAAGAAAAAGTTTCCCCAATGGGGTACTTAGCTTTAGTTGAAGACTTTGGTTCTGAAACTCGAAAATGACATATATATATATATATATATATATATATATATATATATATATATATATACCTATAACACCTATAAGTGCTTTTTTTGTAAGTGTAATGTGGCTGTATTCCAACAGGTTTTGGAGCTCAATGCAAAGAGCTACATCACCTCTAAACAATTACTTTACAGCTTCCTGAATAGCTTCTCCATCTTGGATAGGTTCATTAGCACATAATTCAGGTGATTATGCGTTCATTAACATACTCTTTGTAGAGCAGTTAAACAAAGGTAAACAGCAATGTGTAGACCTGTTTAACGAATACCAAATAGAGCACTATGGTATAAGGATCATGACAAGATGCCCACATGATAGCAGAGCCTTTCATGAATCCGCCCCATTGTTTTTTGACACAAGCAGTGAATGCAGACTTTTCTTGGCATTTGACAGATAATGGTTATTATGGTACACTATACTTGTTTTTCACTTTGGGTGGATATACAACTTCCATGCAGAGTGGCGAATACAATGGATCTACTATAAGTACTGACATGCTAGTAGCACACAACATGCTTGTTTCCTGCCCCTAGCTCTAACTGGCAAGTGCCATAAAACACACTGGGATAATCCTACTAAACTACTCAGCCCTTGTACCACCCAGCTCTAGTAAATGACATAGCTCTACCAGAGCCCTAACTCTGACCTTAAAACTCCCACCCAATCACTAACTGTAACACTCAAAGATAAAAGGCCACACGCCACTCAAATGAGACATAAGTAATCCTATATTTATTTTTAAATATACTGCAAGTATTTATTATGCTCAAGACGCACGTCTTTGTAACATGGGAGGAAACCCACACAAATGCAGGGAGGACCTGCAGACTCCACACAGAAGGCAACCCAGTCAAGAATTGAACTAGAGAACCTCTTGCTCTGAGGTGACAACGCAACCATTGCACTACTGCGCCATCCCTATATAAGCTACTTACAGGTAAAAATACTACACACAATTAATCACATGGCCACATTAAAAAAATGTAAAAAGACAATAATAAGCAAGTAAAACATATCTTGCAAAAAAACTGGCAGATACTGCAGCAAAACAAAGAGATAACAGATGTAGTGGGTCAAGGACTGGTTATTGTGTATAGGTGGGGAATGAATCTGAAGGACACACTAGAAAGGGCACCACACTTTAGATCCATAGGATTCATGAAAAAGTGTGGGTGTTGTAATTATTGTTCTTTCATTCTTGAAACTGAGGAAGTTTTGATAACGGTTTTAAATTCAAACCAAAAGATACATTTTATTGTACCTCTGAAAAAGTAGTGTACTGCCCTCAGTGCAGTCCAAGTGTATGCTTCAACATACATTGGGTTGGGAGGGTGGCCTAATGGTTAAGGTGTTTGCCTTACAACGCAAGGTGCAGGGTTTGAGTCTCACAAGGGATACCTGGCTAGGCTTAAAATGGCTCGCAATGGCAGTTAGCTTAGTACTACTCTATGAACCTATAAGATGGATAGGAAGTTAAAAAATGTACTTATGAACATTTGAGAGCTCTAAGATTAAAAGACGAAACAAGACACTGTCTGGAGTATACAGGACATATCTTTAAGTTTTTTTGTAATGGCTGTAGTAACGATAGGAGAAAAAGGCGGACCATGGACTATTATTTTGGAGAGAATGGAATTAGTCTGGCAGTTATGCCTAAGGGCTAACTACTGGCCAGGTTTGAATGCCTACATTTCTATAACTAGTATTTTAAGACTGAAAGCACAAGAAAGGTAGCTTTAACATTTTAAAAATGTAACTGTATCTACATATTTGAAATGTTTATTATTGGTTATTTATCATATTAATATGTATTATAAGATTTATAGTGTTTTAAAAGTTTGAATTGTGAACTTTATGTATTACTTACTTGATCTATCCTGTTCAGTGCTGTTTATGTGGTATTGTGGTGAGCACAGCTGGCTTTCAAGCAGCTGACTTGGGTTTGATTCCCAGTTATTGCACTACTTTTTAGCACATGCCTTTAAAACTCCAAGAATACTGAATCCATGAATTATGCATTTTTTTTAGTGTACTACTGTTTGCCTTTAACAAATGAGAGGTGTGTCTTCTGTTACATATTTAAACTTTATTCATGTTAGTTTTGTTTGTCTGATGAAGTTTCATGAAGTTATGAGACACAATAATTTATTTGAATGTTTCTTTAATAAAAGTCTGTTTTACATCTGGATTTGCTTAATTTACAGTGTTTTTCTATATTTTTCATGGAATTTTAAACTTGCTGACCCACAATAGTCCTCACGTCAGTTTGCTGTTTTTGGTTTGTTCTGTGGCCTTTTGATTTTGTCTGTCTCAACATTAACCCTCCTGGACTGTATAGCTATCTGCTCCAAATCAACAAATTACATTTTTGTGTGTTGATTGCATGATTTTGTTTGCTTATAGAGTGCATTGTTCATAATTTCATGCATAATATCACAATAATGCTCATATATCTGTTTGTGTAAAGTTCATTCAGTTTTCTCAACACAGTAATAATGACAAAAAGTCCCTAAAAGACAAATAATTCCTTTTGCATTACAGTTATACAACTTAACAAAACTAATCAAATTGTTAATTGCCTTTAAATGTAATTCATGACCTTCATGTATATAAGGACATTGTTTACAGGTACCAAATCTACACATACCTTTAATATGCAATATATTTTTCCTTGCTGTGCTTAAATTTTTCTTTGAGGTCCACGGTTCTTTAAGTAAACATAGTTGCTTCACCCAATACACCATGAACCTCATTAAAAGTTTGAAAAATTCTCCAATTTTCTTTAATTGCTTTTTTAATGCAAGTAACATGGGACTTTGGTGGGGTTTATGGGTAAGGGGAGGGAGCTTGGACCAAAAGTCTGAGAAGCGGCCAAAGTCAGATCCAAGGTAGGATCTAAAACCCAATGGCTGAGGAAGGATGATAACAGAGAACACAGATGCATCATTATGGGGAGTACATAACTTTTGTTTTTCAGATATGGTTTGGAGAGTAACACCATTAAAAAATTAATCAAAGAAAATTGGAAAATTTTCAAGCTTTTAATGAGGTTCATGATTCAATGGATGAAGCACCTACACAAACACATGTGCACACACACACACACACACACACACACACACACACACACACATATATATATATATATATATATATGTTAGGATCTCCTTGTGACTGGAGTGCTTCTCAAACAATCTGGAAATATATCGCTAAGTATATTTCTTGGCACTTTTCAGAGTTCTGCATTGTCTTAATTTTTGCCCGACTGAATTATTTTATATATTTGCTGACACTGATGTTTTCTCATCTGTTCTAAAACTGGTCCCATCCCCATTCCTGTGGTGGTGTTAAAGTTCATAAAACTGGTCTAACAGCTTTTGTGTTATCTAATTGTTTCAAGGCTTGCTGATTTAAAAATAGTCCCTATTTGTAAAGTCCTGCATACACCGTTAGAATCCCCTTGTGTTCTGACTGGAGTGCTTCTCAAACAATCTGGAAATATATCGCTGATAAGTATATTTCTTGGCACTTTTCAGAGTTCTGCATTGTCTTAAGTTTTGCCTGACTGAATTATTTTATATATTTGCGACATTGTTTGCTGTTTTCCCATTTGTTCTGAAACTGGTCCCCCCGCCATTCCTGTGGTGGTGTTAACATTTATAAAACTGGTCTAACTGATGGTTTTTAAGAGTTTGTGTTTTTCAACTGTTGAAGGCTACACACTCAAGTGCGACAGCCATTTTTCTGCTTTAAAGTGTTTGTTTTACTGTATCTTTTAATTTAAAAAAAAAAAATCCTATCTCTCTACTCGTTTCCCATCTTTCTATAACCAGTAGAGTCCGGTTTTCAGATTTTGCTGAATTCTGGGCTGTTTTTTAGTTTCTGTGTTGCCCAGACCTTACTAAGAAAGAAGAAAGCTTCTCTGTTCATCGGTGAGAGTGGTGAGCTTTGAGCAACTGTCACTGGAGGAGTGGTTTCAGCTCAGAATCTGTAGTTTTATTGGCCATTTTGGGCTATTTCTATCCCTTTTATCTTTTTGTTTAAAAATCCATGTTTGAATGTTTTTTGCACTTGTATTACCTCAACAAGATCCTGCCTGGGTGTCCTGCAGAGTTCTACAGCAGCAGAGAGAGAAATGGGAGACTGAGTGGATTAAGTACCACTGTTTTGCTTTTTATTGCTTATTTTCACTAGCTGCACTATTCAGAGCATTTTTTATTAACTTTACAACTTATTTGAAATGTTTTTTGAATTCTGATACTGTTTGAACATTAACTGATCGTTTTTAAGTGTTTTTCAACTCGTGTGATAGCCATTTTTCTGCTTTAAAAGTGTTTGTTTTATTGTATCTGTTTTAATTTTTGAAAGAAACAATAAATAGATAAATAAATCCTCTCTCTCTCTCTCTCTCTCTCTCTCTACTCGTGTCCCACCTTTCTATAACCAGTAGAGTCCGGTTTTCAGATTTTGCTAAATTTTGGGCTGTTTTGTAGTTTTGGTGTTGCCCAGACCTTACTAAGATAGAAGGAAGCTTCTCTGTTCATCAGTGAGAGTGGTGAGCTTTGAGCAGCCTACATGTCACTGGAGGAGTGGTTTCAGCTCAGAATCTGTAGTTTTACTAGCCATTTTGGGCTATTTCTATCCCTTTCATCTTTCTGTTTAAAAACCCGTGTTTGCGTGGTTTTGCTCATCGCGCAGTGCTGTTTAACTAGGGTTAAACTATTCCAGGTGCCAGAAATTCTTCTCTTCTAATTTTCCCTTAGAACTAGCCAGTTTTCTAGTTTTAGCACTCAAAACTGTTTCCTTGTGCTCAGCACTTATTCAAAACTCATTGCAAGCACTAACTAATCTACAAATTACTGCAGCACTCAACTTTCCTCACTTGTTAGGAGGAAAACTGTTTTTAGTACTTAAATTAATAAGCACCTATCTAGGCATGTCTAAGGGTCAGCCTTCTGTATTTTCTCCTGTCCACCTGATGAATGTGGGCATCTTGGGGCAATGCAGCAATTGCCTCATGTACACTGACAACACTCTCCTCCCACCACCCAACACTACAACCTGTGAGAGATGCACTTATATAGCCAAACTGGAAGCCAAGCTCTCTCCAGCCAAGACTGTACTAGACAGTCAAGAAGTGAAGGTAAACACCTGCACCACCCCACACTCAACACATAGTCCATCAAAACCTACACCACCTAAACCCACACATGGTAAAACAAAACACACACCTACATTCATGGAGGCTCTCAATAAAAATCTGCCCAAACAACAGAGACCTCCAAAGCTGAAATGCAAGCAACTACCACCCCCCAACACTACCCAAATGACACACAGCCCACAAAATCAGTGTGCCACTCAACCTCAGCCCATAAGGCAAAACAATGTACCCAACACACTAATCATAGGTAACTCTATAGTCAGGCACAATGATGTCTCACTCATCAGGCTAAACAAAGAGAAAGTTACTGTCAGCTGCCTGTCGGGTGCCAGGATCCACCACGTAACACAAGCACTCAGGTCACTCCACAACAAGTACAAATATGACTCTGTCATTGTCCATGCTGGTGTGAGTGACCTGAGATGAACCTCCCTGGACTACATGAAAAGAGACATGGAGGAGCTCTCGGATCATGTAGCCCAGCCAGGTATGACCCTAGCCTTGAGTAGCATCCTGCTATCGCCCAGAGTTATACCACAATACAAGGACAAAATGATTGACTTCAACAATTGGCTAAGCTTTTGGTGTCATTTTAAGGAGATCCAGTGTCTGTCTGCCTAGGAAGACATGATCGACAGACCACAATGCTTTGCCAGAGATGACCTGCACCTGTCGCCCCTGGGATTCCAGATACTGGCTAAGGCTCTTACCACCTCTATAGTGCCTTTTTTAGGCAAGGTTCAAATGACAAACTCACCACCATAGCAGGTATAAGCAAGCAAAATCTGAGGGTAATACTACTCAGTGCTAGAAGTCTAAACCTAAAAATGCACTCACATAAAATGGAGAACACTGATATCTGTGTAGTGACAGAGACCAGGTTCAAGTCTCCAGAGAGCACCCCTCCATTACCAGGCTATAACTCATACCACACCTTTTGGCCACCTAACCTGGACCGAAACACTAAAAAGAGGAGGCGTGTCCGTATTCATTAAGGATATCCATACCTCCAGACTAGTTGCTCAACATAATGTATCCGAAATTATCCAAGTGCAACTAACACTGGGCAAGACTGAAATCCAGGTTGTAGCTTGTTACAGATGCCCCAGGATGCCCACTCCACGTTTCTTGATATACTGGGTAATGTTAAGGTACAGCCCAATACCCTAATAATGGGCGATTTCAACTACCCCACCATCAACTGGGATAACTACTCATGTACTAACTCATTTGCTCAACGCTTTCTGGAATTCATAAATTCCAATGCCTTGGATCAGCTTGTCCATACCCCCACCAAGGGCAGCAATATCCTGTACCAGGTCATTACCAATATGGGCAACCAATGTTCCATGCCAGAGGTCATCTCCTCGCTGGTCAGATCTGACCACAAGCTAATCACCGTATACATCAATATCCCACCTCCAATCCCCATTAAGGAAACCACTGTAAAACTTTTCTCCAAAGCCAACTTCATGCTTCTTAAGACAGAAGTGGCAAGCCTCACGACACCCATACAGACAGAAAATAGTGGTACGACTGCTGAATTCCATACAAGTGCACTGTATAAGCACATACACGAGTGCATGAATCGTGCTATCCCCAAAAGAACCAAGACACTATCCTCCAAAGAAAGGAAGCCAATCTGGTGGTCCCCTGCCATAAACAAACTCTACAACAAAAGGAAGAATCTGTTGCAAAAAAGAGTAAAAGCCCCTGATTGCAGGAACTCCCTGGTCAGCCTCAGTAAGAAGTTGAGATCCTTCATAAAATCCTCTAAAACTAGTTATGAAAATAAAATCGCCACTGATTCTAAAGACAACCTCAAAGCATTCTACAGCTATGTCAAGAATCTCAATGGTGACACTCAGATCTGCTCTGAGCTACAGCACAATGGTACTAGATATACAGAACCAACTGATATTGCCAACATCCTGGCAGATAGATTTAGTGCAAACATCATCCCCCTCACTCCCGAAAGGGCCCATCACTATACCAGAAGAATGCAAAGCCCCTGTAATCGCAACTGCACACGTAAAGACCACACTCTCCAAAGCCAAGAACACAGCATCTATGGGACCTGACAACATCCCAGGCTGCATTCTGCATGAACTATAGAATGAACTGGCACCCCACCTAAGTACCATGTTCAATCATAGCCTCACTTCAGGCTTTGTGCCTACTGAATGGCGCACAGTGACATTTATCCCACTCCACAAAGGGGGCACCACCATGGACCCCAGGAACTACCATCCCATTATCCTGATGAGCCCGGTCTGCAAGGCCATGGAACATAGCATATTGGAGCTTATAAACAAGGACACAGGTAACCTCTAAACTCTGGACCCCACTCAGTTTGGGTTTGTAAAAGGTAGGTCATGTCTCCTAAACCTGATTGACTTCTTTGAAGCAGTCACCAGGGCCATGGACGAGGGTAAGATGGAGCACACAGCCTATCTTGACCTCACCAAGGCTTTCAGCAACATCCTCCACTCTAGAATTATACATAAACTCACTAGACTGGGCATAAATTCCTACGTCACAAAATGGGTGGCCAACTGGCTTACTGACAGAACCCACACAGTGGAAGTAGCCGACTCCAAATCCAACTTCAGACCAGTGACAAGTGGAGTACCACAGGCCTCAGACCTGGGTCCTCTCCTATTTGGCATCTACTTTTCAGAAGTCCAGGCTAATGCAGCAGGTCTTTGGCTAATGAAGTTTGCAGACGACTGCAAAATAGGTGCCATAATAAAATCGTCTAATGATGTGGACATTCTACAAAGGGGCCTCACTGAGACTGATGCTTGGTGTCAAAGTCATGGCCTCAAGCTCAATGCCAAGAAGTGCACTGTCATCCCTTTTGGGGAAAACATTGTACCCATGAAGTACCACATAGGCGGTAGCCTGCTCAACACCGAAAGTGTGATAAGAGACCTTGGGACACAGGTAGACAGTAGTCTCTCCTTTGATAATCACATCACCACAGTAGTCAGGAACTCCTTCTACATGGCACACCTACTCAAAAAAGGGTTCACCTCCAGAAAAAAAGAGGTCATTGTTCCTCTCTACTCATCCCTCAGCAGACCCATTATAGAGTACAATGCCCCATTTGGCATGTACCTCACAAGATATCTATAATAACTAGAAAGGCCACAGAAATACCTCAGTAAGAGGATTACCAGCCTCAAACAGATACCATACGCAGACCATCTCAAAAAATGCCAGCTCTACTCCATCGCTTATCTCCTACTCAAAGGCGACCTCTGCCTAACATACAAAGCCATGTCAAACCCAGATCTGTTGTACATGCTACACTTAAAGAAACCCCAATCCCTCCAAGCCACACGCTCCAGGGACCTAAACCTTGCCACCACAATAAACAGAACATGCTGGAGGGATAGATTCCTGTCACAGGGACTTCCCATGCTCTGGAACAGACTACCCATTCATGTCAAGCAAAGCTGCTCATTAGCCTTCTTTAAGAAAAATCTCAACAACTGGATGAGAAATAGGAAATTCACTCTGGGGATCACTTCTGTGGCTCTGCTAGACAGGGGCCAGGAAAATAACTTTCTTGGGTGGCGAAAGCCAGGGAACTTTTTTGGCTAGGCTTATATAGGCCCCACAGCCGATAGCCAAGTACCTACCTATGAACCTATATAAATATATATATATATATATATATATATATATATATATATATATATATATATATATATATATATATATATATATATATATATATATATATGATATGGGTCTACATTACATCGTCAAACTCACAGGGGTTTGAATGATGTAATATCGAACTGTTACATTGGAAAGCCAAAAAGTAGGAAAACACAGAACAGCAAATTTTTTTCCCCAGGGAAAAAAATCGCTGTTCCGGTACAAAAAAAAAAAAAAAAAAAAAAAAAACCTTACACTTTAAACTTAAACTAATGTGAGGGGCTTCGTCCCTCACACCCCCAACAGTGGGGGCTGTGCCCCCACACCCCCCTACTTAAATATAGCAAGTCCGAGATCGCACCACAGTGGAGTAAATAGCAAAGCCGCAAAAACAGCCCACCGATTTTTTTTCCTGGGAAAAAAATCGGTGTTCTGTGGCTTCGCTTTTGTTGTGTTTCAAACATTTGGGTTCGATTTCTGTGAGTGTGACTTTGTAATATAGACCCTATATATATATATATATATATATATATATATGTGTGTGTGTGTGTATATATATATATATATATATATATATATATATATACACACACATATATATATATATACACACATACACTTATAAAATAAACATGAATGTAGGATAAAAATATGAGGTACAAGGAAAAATTTATTGTGGATTAAAGGTATGCGTAGGTGAGTAATATTTATACATGAGGGTCAAAAATTACAGTTAAAGACAATGAATTTGATTAGTGTTTATAAGGTGTATAAATGTGATGCAAAAGGAGTTGCGTATTTTCCTTTTTGTGACTTTTATCATTATTAGTGTGTTGTGGAAACTAAAAGACAATATATATGAGCATTATTATGTTATGAGTGAAAATGTAAACAAACTCTATAAGCATAAAATATCATGCAATTAACACAAGAAATTGTATTTTGTTACTTTATAGCAGAGACTTATACAACCTGGGGGTGGGTCCAGACAGCTTAAGACTGAATACAGACAACTTAGCTAGCAGTTACACCTTAATGTGGCACAGATCCCTGGGTTAAATGATGCTGTTTCTATTAACAGCATTTTAAAGTTATGGGTGGATAAACTTTAGTATTTAATATTTTAGCGCCTAAACATAATGATTAAATATATTTGATTTCAATATTTGTTTTCATAGTTTCATAGTTTCATAGTATAGTACTAGGCTATCTGCCCTGGGGCATTTGTAAGCCTAGCCATAGTGATGTGGCTTTTGCCACCCCATGAAATGGTACAAAAATGTACAGAATAAATCTAGAATATTGTGCCTCTGTCTAGAAGTGACACAATGAAGGTCCCCTTATATAATAGAATTAGTTTACTGTGCCCCTGTCTAGCAGTGACACAGATGTGACCCCTGGGGTAAACTTACGATCTCCCATCCACTCATCAAGATTTCTCTTGAAGAGAGTCAGTGAGGGGCTCTGCCTAATACTAACTGGGATCCTGTTCCAAAGCATGGGAAGCCTCTGGGTTATGAATCTATCCCTCCAGCATATCCTATTCATACTTGTGCCGAGGTTCAAGTCTTTAGCTCTTGTGGTCCTGATGGATTTGGATTTTTTGAGGTGGAGCATGTCCATCAGATCCTGATTGGACATGGCCTTGTACGTCAGGCAGAGATCACCTCTGAGCAGGTGGTATGCTACTGAATAGAGCTGAAGTTTCTTTAGTCTGGCAGAATAAGACATATGTTGGAGACCCTTGATCCTTTTGGTGAGGTACGTTTGTGGTCTCTCCAGCTGTTGCAAATGCCGGGTGAGGTACATACCAATTGGGGCATTGTACTCAATCATGGGTCTGATGAGGGAGGAATATAGGGGTACAATGACATCCTTGGATCTGGATGTGAATCCCTTCATGATGAGGTGTGCAAGGTAGAATGTTTTTCTAACCACTTTGGCAACGTGGGTGTCAAATGAGAGGTCACTGTCTACTTTGGTCCCTAGGTCTCTGATTACTTTTTCCGTACTCAGTGGGTTGCTGTCTATGTGATAATTTGTGGGTACTTTGTTTTTTCCAAAAGGGATGACTATACATTTTTTGGCATTTAGTTTAAGGCCATGACTATGGCACCAGTTGTCCGTTTCAGTGAGGCCTTTTTGTAGGATGTGTGTGTCTGCTGGTGTATCAACTATGGCACCTAGTTTGCAGTCATCTGCGAACTTTGTCAGCCACAGCCCTCCCATGTTTGCTTTAACATCTGAGAAATAAATGCCGAACAAGAGGGGTCCCAGGACAGATCCCTGTGGGACACCACTTGTGACTGGCTTTGAGTCTAACATTGCTCCAGCGATTTTAACTTTATGGGTTCTGTCCTTTAGCCAGTTTGCAACCCATCTAGTGACATAAGGGTTTACTTTTAAGCTATTTAGCTTATCTATGATGCCTGAGTGGGGTATTGTGTCGAAGGCCTTAGCCAAGTCCAGGTATGCTGTATGGACTGCTTTACCCTCATCAATGGCTCTAGTGACTGTTTCGAAAAAGTCAACCAGGTTTAAAAGGCAGGATCTGCCCTTTACAAAGCCGAACTGGGTGGGGTCAAGTGCCTGTAGGTCCCCTATGTCTCTGTTTATGAGTTCCATAATGATTCTTTCCATAGCTTTGCAGACCAGGCTAGTTAAGCTTGTGGGGAAGTAGTTTCCAGGGTCTGTAGAGGCACCCCCCCTTGTGGAGTGGGACCACTGTTGCTGTACGCCAGTGTTCAGGTACATATCCTGAAGTAAGGCTAAGGTTAAATAGCATTTTTATGTGTGGGTTTAGCTCCTCTTGGAGTTCACATAACACGCACCCCGGGATACCATCAGGTCCCATTGATGCTGTGTTTTTTGCTTTGTTTAGGGCGGTTCTCACTTGGACATCTGAGATGACAGGGAGATTACATTCAGCTGGGATAAGTATTTACTTCCTTCTTTTGTTATACAATTTGTTTATGGCTGAGGTCCACCAGACAGGATGCTTACATTTGGTGGAGAGGGACTTGGATTTGTTTGGGATTGCATGATCCATGCATTCTTGGAGATGTCCATAGAAAGCATTTGTGAAGGATTCGGCATTGTGGGATGTGGTATCCACTGGCACAGTGGGCTTAAAGGATACCATCTCAGTCTTAAGAAGAGTGAAGTCTGCTTTTGAGAAGTTTTTCACTGTGGTCTTTTGTGCTGGGGTGGAGGTGGGATATGTATATCCAGGGTGATTAGTTTGTGGTCAGATCTCACTAGTGAGGGGTATACTTCCGGTGTGGAGCATTTTGTGCCCATGTTTGTGATGATCAGGTCTAGTATATTATCTCCCCTAGTGGGAGAGGTGACTAGTTGTTCCAGTGCATTTGAATTTATGAATTCCAGGAACCTTTGGGCTAGGATATTAGGGCTAGAATAATGTACCCAATCTATGTTTGGGTAGTTGAAGTCTCCCAGTATGATGGTATTTTGTGATACATTCATATCCTCTAATGTCTTCAGGAAGACTGAGTGGGGTTCTTGAGATTGGGAGGGTGGTCTGTAACATGCTACCAGTTGTATAGCAGTTTTGCCTATGGTTAGTTGTACCTGTATGGTCTCTGATGCTTCATGTGTTGCTACTAACCTGGAGGTGTGGGTGTCCTTTATGAATATGGACACTCCCCCTCCCTTTGTGGTTCGGCCCGGGTTTTGGGGCTGAAAAGCATGATACGAGGTATAGCCTGGTAGTGCTGGGGTGCTCTCAGGAGCCTTGAACCAGGTTTCAGTTACTGCACAGACGTCGATGTTCTCCATGCTGAGGAGTGCATCAAGTACCTGCATCTTGAGATTTAGACTTCTGGCGTTGAGCAGCATTACCCTTAGTTTTTTTTTCCATTTTTGTCTTCTAAGGAGGTGGGTTTGTCTTTTGAGCCTTGCCTAAAAAAGGCACTATGGGGGTGGCAAGAGCCTTAGCCAATATCCGGAAGCCCAGTGGTGACAGGTGTAAGCCATCCCTTGCGAAGCAGCGTGGCTTGTCCAACATATCATTCCAGGCAGACAGACATTGGATCCCCTTAGAATGACACCAGTACTTGAGCCAATTGTTAAAGCTGATCATCTTGTCTTTGTATTGTGGTATCATTCTTGGTGAGGGCAAGATGCTGCTCAGGGTCAGGGTCATACCAGCCTGGGCTACATAATCGGAGAGCTCCTCTATGTCCCTTTTCATGTAGTCCAGGGAGGTACGTCTCAGGTCATTCACAGCAGCATAGACAATGACGGGAGTCATATTTGTACTTGCTTTGGAGTGACCTGAGTGGGTGTGTTATGTGGCGGATCCTAGCTCCCGATAGACAGCTCACAGTCAATTTCTCCTTGTTCAGCCTGGTCAGTGGGACATCAGTGTGTCTGACTATGGAGTCACCTATTACTAGTGTATCAGGCAAGGTGTTTGGCCTTAAGGGCTGCGATTGGTCGACACACTGATTTATTGAAGTATGTGTTGCATGTGTTTTGTATTTTGATATAATGACATAATTAACTCTGTGTGTATTATTTTAACCTGTGAGCAGCATATGCTATAAAGTCCTTTTTAATGTGGATGAAGGTACTCAACCTGTTTTATGATAAATACATGCACTACATTTAGAAATATATATACAATTAAGTGTGGCTTGTGGCACAGCATGCATAGGTTCATAGTTTCTATACTGTGGCTCTCATTTCTGAGTTTTGGTTCTTAATTGAAACACTCCCTACTCCCTGATCACTTACATAAACTTAAAACTCTGTTCCTGCTCCTTAACCCTAAACTCTCCTTCTGTTCACTTTAGCTAAAATTCCCCTCCTGCTCCATAAATCTAAATTTCTCAGTCAATTCCTTACTGTAAATTGTCCTCCTATCCCTAAACTATTCTTCCATTCCCTAACCCTAAAACTACCACTCCCCGAACATAAATTTTGTACCTGATCACTGACTGAAGCCCTAATCTGTACTCCCATTCATTCTCCCTCCCTCACTGTAGCTGATGTACTTTCCTCACTTGAACCTAAGTAAGTAATGTGAGGTGTGGAAGCTCCACTCTCCTTTCATAGCTGCTGCATACAAAACTCCCACATGCCTGGCTTTGAGACAGTACTACACCTAGCTACAAAACTCTCACATACCTAGCTTTGAGACAGTGCTGCACCTAGCTACAAAACTCCCACGTGCCTATCTTTGAGACAGTGCTGCACCTAGCTACAAAACTCTCACATACCTAGCTTTGAGACAGTGCTGCACCTAGCTACAAAACTCCCACGTGCCTATCTTTGAGACAGTGTTGCACCTAGCTACAAAACTCCCACGTGCCTAGCTTTGAGACAGTGCTGCACCTAGCCATGTGCCTAGCTTTGAGACAGTGCTGCACCTATCTACAAAACTCCCACGTGCCTAGCTTTGAGATAGTGCTGCACCTAGCTACAAAACTCCCATGTGCCTAGCTTTGAGACAGTGCTGCACCTAGCTACAAAACTCCCATGTGCCTAGCTTTGAGACAGTGCTGCACCTAGCTACAAAACTCCCATGTGCCTAGCTTTGAGACAGTGCTGCACCTAGCTACAAAACTCCCATGTGCCTAGCTTTGAGACAGTGCTGCACCTAGCTACAAAACTCCCATGTGCCTAGCTTTGAGACAGTGCTGCACCTAGCTACAAAACTCCCATGTGCCTAGCTTTGAGACAGCACTGCACCTAGCTACAAAACTCCCATGTGCCTAGCTTTGAGACAGTGCTGCACCTAGCTACAAAACTCCCATGTGCCTAGCTTTGAGACAGTGCTGCACCTAGCTACAAAACTCCCATGTGCCTAGCTTTGAGACAGTGCTACACCTAGCTACAAAACTCCCATGTGCCTAGCTTTGAGACAGTGCTGCACCTAGCTACAAAACTCCCACGTGCCTAGCTTTGAGATAGTGCTGCACCTATCTACAAAACTCCCATGTGCCTAGCTTTGAGACAGCGCTGCACCTAGCTACAAAACTCCCATGTGCCTAGCTTTGAGACAGCGCTGCACCTAGCTACAAAACTCCCATGTGCCTAGCTTTGAGACAGTGCTGCACCTAGCTACAAAACTCCCATGTGCCTAGCTTTGAGACAGCGCTGCACCTAGCTACAAAACTCCCATGTGCCTAGCTTTGAGACAGTGCTGCACCTAGCTACAAAACTCCCATGTGCCTAGCTTTGAGACAGTGCTGCACCTAGCTACAAAACTCCCATGTGCCTAGCTTTGAGACAGTGCTGCACCTAGCTACAAAACTCCCATGTGCCTAGCTTTGAGACAGTTGTCCTCAAGCTCCTGGGACTTGGGCACTTGTAGGAGACCTGAATACAACCCATCTAGTGTATATGTGTACCGGGGTGCACTTACATCAGAAAGCACAATTTTATTCTCGTAAAGAGAAAATAATGTTTTGTCACTATAAATATTCATTCATTCATTCTCATATACCATTTTTTTTTCCTATATTCAGAGTTGCATTAGAGACAGATGCTACGCTTCCAATCAGTGGCAGTAAGGCAGACAGACCAGTCCAGGGCATGATGCCAGTATTATGTAGGGTGTGCACACACACACACACACACACACACACACACACACACACACACACACACACACACACACACACACACACACACGCACACACATACACATATCTTCAAACTTTTATACTCACATATAGTGGCAAGAATTAAATGAAGAGAAAGTTGTATACTGGTATTTAAAATTGAAACTAAATATATCCAGCAGCTGATTGTCATGGCATATTTTTCAATTTCCTAGAAAATTTCATATGGTTTCAGACACATAGTTATATACTGCTGAGTAACATTAATGATTCTGTGGAGCAATCTGCCTAATCTGTTTTTTTCTCATTTGGTATATACTAACCTACTTCAGGTTATCAAGTATAGCATTTGAATCACATTATTACAAAATTCTTTTGAAATCAGAACTAGAAACTGTACTTATTTTTCAATAGAAATGGTGTCTGTGTTTAAAATGTTACAACAAAATATGCATACATGTTCATTCAGATACTCTGCCCATATTTGAGATTATACTGAGTGTTTGCACTACGAACTTAACTAACACAGTGCACTATGACTGCTCACCCAAGTGTCTTGTACTGAATATCTTATAACAATTCTTAAAGCAATTCAGAAATGTTTATATTCATAGGTAGGCTATCAGAAATTGAAAATTTAAAAACAAACCACTTGAAAGAATCTGTAACCAAACCTCCTGTCCAGCCGTTTTCATTCCGGTTGCCTTACACTGAGACTCTGCAAGCAGCGGTCTGCCGGCATTACGGCTTCATTTCCTCCCATCTAAAAACCACTTGAAAGAATTTGTAACCAAACCTCCTGTCCAGCCGTTTTCATTCCGGTTGCCTTACACTGAGACTCTGAAAGCAGCGGTCTACCAGCATTACAGCTTAATTTCCTCCCATCTAAAAACCACTTGAAAGAATCTGTAACCAAACCTCCTGTCCAGCCGTTTTTATTCCGGTTGCCTTACACTGACACTCTGCAAGGAGCAGTCTACTGGCATTACGGCTTCATTTCCTTCCATCTAAAAACCACTTGAAAGAATCTGTAACCATAGTATGCTATTTTATTCTACTAGTTTATACAAAATACAGTATTTTTCTGCTGAAACCTCCCTGCGAGCATGTTACCTTGGAATGCCAGCCATCTCTGCATTCCATAGGCCTGCCCAATAGAACCTTGTTCTCTTTACATCTTATTCCTGCCCCCCTGTGCTGTTTCTATAATCTGGACTGTTCTCACCACCAGAACATTAGCATTTACACTTACCAAGTTGCCCTGCTATAACTGGCTAATAAAACAGCAACTGACTGATTGTTTTTTGTCACATACTATCATGGCTACGCTCAGGCTCACTTTGCTCCCCACCCCCCTATATCATTTCCTTTATAGCTATCCACCACCTAACCCCATCTCCCTAATCCCACCTCTTCCTCCTTCCAGTATACACCTCCATCTCAAACAATCCTACTCTCATTCTTTAATCAGACCTACACTCTTTTTATCTAAACTCATAATCTTTTTTCCTCCCAACTATCACTTCACTCCCTCCCACCTACCTTTACCCCATCATGCCCTTCAAACTGCAAACCTTTCTCTTACTACCATTCTTACTCCTTATCTACACTCTCACTTCTAATACAATTTCTTCTATAAAACCCCAACACTTCCCATATGTTTATTCATCTTTCCTCTTAACACTTCCTTCCCAAAAATCAAATTACCTCCCTTCCTATCTACCACCCCAAATGAAAAATTCAAGCATTTCCTCATCAAACTATTCCCCCTGCACAGATCCCTACTTCTGGCAGGTGATATTCTTCCTAACCCTGGTCCCTGTATAAAAACACCCATCACAAAAATAGCCCCCCCCCCCCAAACTCTTCTAACCACATTTCTTTAAAGAAACAGATATCCCTCTACTCTCTGAATCTTAGAAGTGTCCTTAACAAGGTTAGTGAATTCCATGCATGGATAGCACATTACAACATTAGACAATTTCTTTTTCTTATATTCCCTATACCATACTTCGCTAATTGCCCAGATTCTTTCAACAGCAATACGATGCAAAAATTAAAGGAAAATAACTTGATATTCTGGCATCAGTTTATTGAAAATAAGAGTATTAAGCCACTAAACTCTCTTTTATGTAGTTTTGATAATAGTCAAGACATAATCACCCTAACAGAAACATGGTTGAAACCACACAACCAAGAAAAATATATCCTCCCATCTGGTTACAATATCCTTAGACTTGATAGACAAAAGAAAAAGGGTGGTAGAGTGGCTATAAGTCTGTTCTGACCATCTCACTCCCCTAAGCCCAGATAAACCTACTTCCTCCTTCTCACCAGCTGAACTGCTACTGGCCAACTTTAATCTCAACAACTTTACTACCATTACTATTTCAGCTATCTATATTCCCCCTGGAAACAACATCATCATCCTAGAAAACATTCTCTCCCACTTCTCTCAGACCATCCACAATGAAACCATTCTCCTTGGGGACGTAAATATTGACTGGCTTTCTCTTCAAGCACCCAAGTCAACTTCTTTCATTAACCTATATGGCTTTGAGCAACTCATGTCTTCACCCACTCATACCAGCAAATCCCAACTCCCTAGCTCTCTCCTAGACTGGATCTTAGTCTCTCACCTCCTAAAATACCATTCTCCTGAGACCCTACAAAATACCCTCAGTGATCACTCCCCCATTAAAAGTCATCAGACATACTCCTTACCTCACCAGGCCCCATAAGTACATAACCTCCCACAAACTTTCCACCTTTTGCCCAGAGACCTTCAAAGACCATCTCTCTAAGATTAACTGGTCAAATCTAACCACTCTCCCCCTTGACGAAGCTGTCCACTCATTCAACTTTACCTTCCTAAACATCCTAAACTCACTTGGCTCCTCTCCGCACAGTCAGAATAAACTCTAATATATCTCCCTGACTAACTAACCCTACCCGTACCTTAATGAAAAATAGAGACAGGATGTAGAAACTATGGACAAAAACTAAAATCCCTACTCATTTACAAAATTATAAAGAGCTCAGAAACCTGGTCAAAAAACATATCCATAAAGACAAAAAGGATTTTTACACCCCCCCTTCCCCCCCACCCAAAGGTTTGATACAAAAAAATTCTGGAACTCTGTCAATCTCATTTTGCACCCTGGTAACCCTTCCCCTCCTAACCCCTGCCCAAACAACACCGCAGAAGAAACTGTAGCCATCTTCAACACCCACTTTATCGAATTTATAACTAAGATGCTTAACACACTCCCCTCTACAAACAATGCAAACAACTTCTCAAATTCTACATCTCCACCAAACCCGTCACATTCTTTCACCCATAAAACAGTTCCTAAAAACTACATAAAATCCTTACACTCAAAACTTAAACCATGCTCTCCTTCAGTAGACAATCTACCCTCCTATTTCCTACAGATTGTTGCTGAAGCCCTAGCTTTCCCAGTAACTATCTTAATCATTCACTCCATCTCAGAGTCTTCTGTCCCCTCTCTATGGAAAAAAATTGACACCCTGCTTAGACATAAAGGTGGTAACTCCACCAACATCTCTAATTTCAGGCCAATTGCAATCTTGTCCCCTCTCCCAAAAATTTTGGAAAAATGTATCCATAAAGAAGTTATGCAATACTTACTTCAGGAAAACCTACTTGCACCCACACAACATGGCTTTTGCCCCAAACATAGCAAAACAACTGCAAAGGTAAAAAAACACACTCTCCAAAGCCAAGAAAACAGCATCCATGGGACCTGACACCATCCCAGGCTGCGTTCTACATGAACTACAGAACGAACTGGCACCTCACCTAAGTGACATGTTCAATCATAGCCTCACCTCAGGCTTTGTGCCCAATGAATGGTGCACAGCAATGGTTATCCCACTCCACAAAGGGGGAGCCACCACGGACCCTGGGAACTACCGCCCCATTAGCCTGACTAGCCTGGTCTGCAAGGCTATGGAACATATCATCATGGAACTTATAAACAATGACATTGGTAATCTCCAAACTCTGGACCCTACCCAGTTTGGGTTTGTAAAAGGCAGATCATGTCTCCTAAACCTGATAGACTTCTTTGAAGCAGTCACCAAAGTCGTAGATGAGGATAAGGTGGTTCACACAGACTATCTAGATCTCGCCAAGGCTTTCGACACCATCCCCCACTCTGGAATTATAGATAAACTCACTAAACTAGGTATACATCCCTATGTCACAAGATGGGTTTCCAACTGGCTCACTGACAGAACCCACACTGTGAAAGTAGCAGACTCCAAATCCAACTTCAGACCAGTGACAAGTGGAGTACCACAGGGTTCAGTCCTGGGTACTCTCCTGGTTGGTATCAATTTCTCTGAAGTACAGGCTAACACAGAAGGTCTTTGGCTAACGAAGTTCACAGATGACTGCAAATTAGGAGCCATAATCAAAACTCCTAACGATGTGGACATCCTACAAAAGGACCTCACTGAGACAGATGCCTGGTGTCAAAGCCATGGCCTCAAGCTCAATGCCAAAAAGTGCATTGTCATCCTTTTTGGTAAAAACTCTGTACCCATGAACTACCACATAGGCAGCAGTCTACATAACACCATAAGTGTGAGACCTTGGGACACAGATGGTCAGTAGTTTCACCTTTGATAATCACATCACCACAGTAGTCAGGAAATCCTTCTACGTGGCACATCTCATCACAAATGATTTCTCATCCAGGAAAAAACAGGTCATTGTTCCCCTCTACTCATCACTCATTAGACCCATTATAGAGTACAACACCCCTTTTGGTATGTACCTCACAAGACATCTACAACAACTGGAAAGGCCACAGAAATACCTCACAAAGAGGATTACCAGCATCAAACAGATGCCCTTCGCAGACCATTTAAAAAAACTCCAGCTTTACTCTGTTGCATATCGCCTACTTAGAGGTGATCTCTGCCTAACATACAAAGCTATGTCAAACCCAGAGCTGTTGGACATGCTCCACTTAAAGAAATCCCAACCCCTGCGAGCTACACGCTCTAGGGACCTAAGCCTTGTCACCACAATAAACAGAACATGCTGGAGGGAAAGATTCCTGTCCCAGAGACTTCCCATACTCTGGAACTACCTATCTATATCAAACAAAGCTCCTTATTAGCACTCTTCAAGAAAAATTTTGATGACTGGATGGGAGATAGGAAATTCACCCTGGGGATCGCTTCTGTGGCTCTGCTCGACAGGGGCACAGGAAAATAATTTTCTTGGGTGACGAAAGCCAGGGTACCATTTGACTAGGCTTATACAGGCCCTTGGGCCAATAGCCTAGTACTTACCTATGAACCTATGAACTATCTCTTGCTCGAGATAACAATAAGCTGGTCTCCTGTCTTTTCCTGGACCTCTCCAAAGCCTTTGACACGATCTCCCAACCTCTTCTTCTGGCCAAACTGGCTAACCTAAATTTCTCATCTTCCACTATTTTTTGGTTTTTCAGATAACCCTCTGACCACCTTCATTCTGTTAAATGGCTCTCTGCTTTATCCCCTCCCAGTAATGATGGGAGTCTCCCAAGGATCTATCCTTGGTCCACTACTCTTTAATATTTTCGCTAACTTACTATATACCTCCTGTCCACAGTCATCACTTATTCAATACACTGATGGATCTACAGTTATCACCATCTCTGACACTCCCACTGACCTCTACTCTCAAACCCAAGCATCCTTTTCATCCACTGAATCCTGGCTCTGTAACAACAAACTAATCCTCAACCCTAAGAAAACTAAGCTCTTACTCTTTCTCCCCAAAAACCTGATAAATCTTAAATCGACTTTTACTATACTCTCCAGCAATAACACTACTATCACTGTTGAACCAAGCACAAAACTACTAGGTGTCAAAATTGATGACCTACTTAAGTTTGATTTACATGTGTCTAATTGTATTAAAAAGACACACCAAAAACTGGGACTCCTACACCGCAATAAAAAGTACTTAACTTCCAAGGCAAGAACAACCCTATCACATGCATACTTTCTTCCTTGTCTATTGTACAGCTGTCAAATCATTACCAATCTGAATGCCTCACTCCTAACTAAACTTGAATCTACCTACAATAAACTGGCTAGATTTGCTTCAAACCTTACTTACCATTCTCACCACTGTCCTTCTCTAAAACAACTAGACTGGCTGGAATTACCGTATCAGCTCCTCCTATCTCAACTACAGATTATTCACTCAGTCCTTTACCAGCACTCTTTCTGTCCTAGCCTTACCCCTATTACCTCTAAATACTCCCCCACTAGACCTCTGCATAGCTCTGACCAAGATCTGCTACAAATATATAAACCCAAGACCAAAACTGGTTGCACCCTCTACAGTTACAATCCTGCCATATCCTGGAACTAACTTCCTTTAGAAATTAGATCCCTTAAACACCCTTATCAATTCAAAACAACCTCTAGAGAATATCTGAAAACTAGCTGGTCTTGCCACTGCACTCATCCTCCCTAAGCTACTTTTAATGTATCATAGTCCTTTTTTTAGCTCCTTCCCCTCTCTCCTATACTCTCCTCCTGTATAACTTCTCACCTTCACTCTTTTCTTGCATAACCTTACTACCCCTTTTCCTAACAACCTACATTCTAGTATTAGCCTTTATACCTCCTTTTACTTTATCTCTCATACTCCTCACTTCTGTCCCTATACTCTCTCCCTTATCGAAACCTTATTAGCCTGATGTCTTAGAAATTTTGTATGCACAAATATTGTACTACCTATGTATATAGCCTCATTATCAACTAACATTGTAAAATCTATACTCATTTTGTATGTAGCTGGTGAATGCTTGTTTTTACTTGTATCTAATTCCTATTTCTGATTTACCATTAAATTGTATTTTATTGTGGAGCTTTTCTCCTCGGGTCTCCACTAAAAATGAGCCACAAGGCTCAGTCGGACTAACCTGGTCAACAAATGTAAAATAAATAAAAATAAATAAAATACAAATTGCAAAATTTAGAAAATATTCACAAAAGTGAAAAATAAAGCTCTGAGTTCTCTACAGAGAAACAAATTTAAAACAATCATTCACATATAGCATTGTTGTCAAATCAGGCATAAAATGTGATATAAAATGAGACTAAACAATGATAACCCCTTCTTTGCTTTTTAGGTAATTATTCCAGGATCATTCTTTGATCATTTATCAAACCATTTTGGAGATGCACTTATTTATGTGCACAAAGCCAAAAATAGTTCACACTTTGAGAAATCCTTTGAAAAATAGTCAGGCATAGTGGGATAAATCATGCCATGAACTGTAAGAATGCAATGAACTGGCAGACAAAGTGCCATTGGTGTCAGCAGCAACAACAACTGCTTGATTGTATGACAAGTTCACAGGGCTATTTGGTTAGTCCAGTGATGACTGATTTTTTTCTAGGCTATTTACTCAGTGCTAGCTGACTGACTAGAACTTGTAGAAGATATTTTATGATAATCTCAAGTTTTGTGACCACAAAATTAGTTATGTGAGAAAGGGAGCTACAGGTGGTTGATCTAACGAGGAGTATGGGGAATTTCACACTTCTGCACTAAATATATCTTTAACATTTCTTTTCCTTGAGGAGTTACTCAGGAATGTGAAATCCAGTCAATGCTCCCCAGATATAATCAAAAAATCCACAGATGATTCTTGTGGGAGAAGTGTCTTTTGATTGTACCCCCTACAGACAAGTGTGTAGGGGCATGGACAGAACATTGAGACAGCACAGGATGTCATAGCTGTGACATGGGGCCCACATCAGCCACCAGGTGCAGGGTTTGGGTCAAACAACAATGGCCCTCAAGACTGGAAAACCAATGAGCAGTGGCAGTGGAGGTAAAGAACTTTATTTTGGTTATTTTCCCATTTGATTCCCCACTGTCTCTTTTCATATTCCAAAACAATTCTTTTCTTCTTATAACAGGCCATGAGCTGACAGCAGTTGTGGTACTGATGAAACTAGCTAATATGCAGAGATGCTCATTTGCTTAGAAACACCAACAGGAACAGTGTTTTGCAAGCAAATGGGGTTCTGTGCACAAATATCCATTAAAAATGTAAAGTATTCAGTTTATTAAATCCTATTTTCACTGGAGACCATGGGAAAAACTCCATACATGCATACACATACATGCATACATATAAACATATGCATTTGTGTGTGCATGCATGTATATATAAGGTATAAAAATACACAAATTACACTAATTCTGCATACAGTTAAAATGAGAAATATAAATCTAGAGAGGCTAATACAGTTCCAGTTTTGTACTAATAAAGAAGCAATTGTATAAATACAACGACCTGAGTCAATACACTTCATATCTAGCTACTAAGAGAAATTTGAGTCATGTTGACAAATAGTGAATAGATATAACTGGATAAAGCACATGAACAGACAACATAGTATATGCTTTATGTTACACCACAGGTAAATTTCTACTGCCTGGAAAATAGTATAGTTAAATGTCTGGTTCTTTGAGATGTACTTTAGACTGATTATTCCAAAGCAAACCAATGTAGTTCAAGTAAGCTTTTCCAGGATTTGGGGTTATACACGAGAGAACAATACAGGATTAAACCACCGGTGGCAGCTCAGGTTAATGTGTTGGCCAATACTGGAAATGTGAATGCTGTAATTAGTCTTTGTGCAAAATTATTTAGCTGTATAGACCAATGTGATCGGCAAATGTAAGACAGTTTAGGCTGCTAGTGAAAAGAAGTAGTATATTTTTTGTAATAACTATCATATATAACAATTTGTGATTAAACGTCTGCATTTCTTTTAGGATGGTAGTGTGTTTGCTATGGGAGCCATTGGTCAAAGTCATTCTTTACATAAAATGTTACTTGCCTTATTATTTGTAACATTCTTCTTCAGATACAACATGCTGTCAAACTAAAACAGTATTCAATCTCTTCATGTTATTTTGACACATGGATTTTGATCTGCTTTGCATGCTTCTGCTGCCCCATCTGTTTGCCAGAAAAGCTTTTTACACTATCTATGAACAGATGTGGTAAAACAAAGAAAATTGAGTAAAAGTTTTATTTTTTGCTTTTTTTCTAAAAAAATAGTTGATTTTCTTATAGTACAAAAAACTGCTACACACGTATTTAAGTTTCACATGCCACAAACTCTTCCAGTGCTGTTTCTTTAGTTTTTTTAACTTCAGACAACGGCATTGCAACCAGTAATTTTCTAAAGCTTCATGGAAACCTGTCACAATGCTGGTAGCTATGGATTTAATGCTTTGAGGTATATTATAGTGCAAAATGAGTTGCTGATGAATCAGAATACAAGCAAGGTACAATATGCCACTTGTCACAGCAAGGAAACAAAGTATTTAACAATTTCAATCAAGCAGACAAAGAGAGGAAAAATTTCTGTCTCCAGAAATAAATTATAAGGATACTCTGTATAAGGCATTAATTCTTTACCAGGCATAAAGGGATTTAGTAGCCAGTTAATGCTTATGTAACTGGCCTTAAAACATTAGCACAATACCATGAACTTGATAAAAGAGAAAAAAAATGACTATGAGCTTTGTAACTAATCTTCTTCCTTAATTAGATGCAGAATTGTCTGTGCCTAAAATCAGAAGTTAGGAGATCCCTGGCAATCTGCTAAAAGGAATCTAATGTAATGCGGAGCATGAGCTAAGTTATTTAGCTTTATAACATGACTCAAGAGTTGGAAGTATGTAAAATAAATGCTGAAGGAGAACTAGAAAAAACACAACTTAAAGCTACTAATAATAAAAATAAAAAGGCCGGTGGCAGTGCTATACAAAATGAAATCTTGTAATCAATTTTATTTATTTTATTTAGCTGACATTTCTTTACCAGGAAAGTTTGACTGGGCACATGTCCATTTTCAGTGGAGGCCCAAGAAGAAATGCTCCTCAGTATAGTTTATACAGCATTTTATACATAATTTTACAAACTGAACATTAGTTACACAGATTAGGACAATATCAAAGGAGTACAGATTGTGTTTACACTCAAAAAGTGTCAAGAACAATTAATATAGTTAAGCAAACCTTGCATACAAGATAGGACACAGTTACTAGTTTGTGTGATGATAAGAGGTACTGCCAGCACAGCTAGCTGGAATTTTGTAAATAATTATATGCCATTTGTGAATATCCAACAGATTTATACAAGATGCTTGTGTTACAAATGTATATCAAACTGATTTGTTCAGATGTTTATGTTGAAATGGTATGCGTAAAGTTTGAAATGTATTCACACTGTGCCCTACTGAAGAGAACAGAAATGTACATGCACTACTGCAACTGTTTAAATGTATATGGTTTAACAGAGGAAACTGGCAGACAGGAGGTAAATCTCAGTTCAGCAAACTTTAAAATATATCTGAAATTGAATTACTTTATGGGCTAGGCCATAAAGATGCTATCTCACAGGTTTCAATGTAGCCAGAGACACAATGCCTGTACTAGGAAGCTTTCTGCATTGTCTTTGGAGTGAACTAATTACTACTGTAGAAGCGTAGAGGTATACAATTGTTTTATGATTTCCAGTACCTGTCACAAATCTGAGCAAAAGCCCTTGTGTGTGTATTTTTACATGTAGGTGCTAAATCCTGCCAGCTTCTAGTAATGGAGGTTTGCATGGGAACTAAAAGTCAGATGACAAGAAGTGCTGTCATTCTGCAAGCTATCCCAGAAGTAATATTTTAGATATTTTGAGAAGTCTCTTAGTGAGACTGAGCATTCTGTATTCTGTCTTGGGCCCGACAACAAGAAGGACCATTCACCACATCATCTGCCTTGCTCTAATAAGTAAGTAGGGAATAGTAATTCTCTTAGATTCAGTCAGGAGTATAGTGAAGCTTAGTTTACATATTGATTTTATTTATTTGTCTGAGTCTGTCTTTAATGTTATTTTAAATATTTCCTGTGATTTTGAACTCTGATGTCACTGTGAATAGATACTTAGCATTTTCTTGTTCTTTTATTATTTATTATTACATATATTTAAACCTTTCATTGTGGCTGATCTTTATAGAGATATTTAAGCTTTGGGAGTACTTCCCATATTTATTTGGTAACACTGTGTGGGCCACTCCTACTACCCTTACTCTTGGTTAAACTACCATTTGTATTTCACTCAGTATATTGGGCACCCTTTAAGGGCCTTAAGGTAGCTGGCGGGAGTGTCTGGTGGGATTAGTAATGACCATATAGTCTGGGCAAGACAGAGGTATAGCTAGCAAACCTGTGCCAGCCTTTCCCAGGTGTGTGTGTGTGTGTGTGTGTGTGTGTGTGTGTGTGTGTGTGTGTGTGTGTGTGTGTGTGTGTGTGTGTGTGTGTGTAAATCAAATCTCAAAAGGGGTGTGTGTCAGCTACTTGGACAAGAACACAAAGAACTGGTTGGACAGAGAGGGTGCTGGAGGTCTTGGCTTGGACACTCAGATGAGATCTTAACTCTATAGCTGTGCCAGTGGGAAGTCTTACTGGGGATCTGGAGAAAGAGGGAGAAACCAGTCCTGGACTGTGTTCCTCATATGTTCTTAAGGGAAATTGTGCTTGATGCAGAGAGCTGCATCTGGACATGCTGTGCATGTACAAGTTATCCTCTCAGTGAATGTCCCCCACTGGTGCCAGTGGTGAGGATTGAGGCTCCTTGATTACTGGCCCAGAGATGGGGCATCACAGTTTGCAAGACAAAATATGTTACAGATAAAATATAGATACCTTTAGCAGGAAAATTAGGTAGAGCTTTTTGGTTATAAACTTAGGGTAGATAAAAGTTAGAATAAGAATATAAAAATGAATATTTGAAGGTTAGGGATTTCTAGAAATCAGAGGTTAAGAGAGGGTAACAAAGGAAGGGAACTAGAATAGATTGGGGAAAGTCTGTCAGCAATGAAGAGAAGACAATAATAATATAGAGTACTGTGGTGGCATAGAGCACGGGCAGATCCAATTATAGGCTAGGTGATCTTTTAGCTTAGACTTAAAGGAATAGTAGTGAGGAATAAGTCTGATAGATTGTGGAATACTATTCCATGCTTTGGCCACACACAGAGTACAGACTAGACCCACTTGCTCTTTGAGGTTTGTAAATAAATATCAGATGCTTGTGAGAGGAGCATAGATCACGAGCAGGGATATAGTGATGAAGTATTGATGATGTACCTTGTTATAAAGAGGAGTTGTATAATATTTTATGTGTCAGTGTAAGCTGATGAAAGGTGAGCTGATGGGGTATTTCAAGTCAATTTAGGGGCTTGAGGGCAGAGCAATGAAGTGTGTAGTGGCCTTGGTCTGTGGAAAATTTAGCTATGTTATTATAACATTGGCTAAGTTTTGTTTTGAGGGAAGACTGGAGGTTGGTTAGAATAGGAGAGGTATGTGGAAGGGAGGATAACATATAGGTAGTGGTAAGGGTTATTCTAGCAGAGTTGGATATGAATTGCCTGGCCCTGTACATCATTCCCAATTTTTTATTAGCTTTTATTATGTTACTGCTGATATGCAGGTCAGACTTAAGATTGTTGTCAATATTTACAACTGGAAGTTTAGTGTGTGAAACCACATTGACTGAAGCATTGTTCAGAAAGGTAATGGCACAGTTAGATGTGTTGGGGAAAAATGCTTGGGTAAGAACAGTAGTAGTTTATTTTTTTGGGAGTTTAGTAGTAGATGATTGTTAGCAAGTCAAGACTCCATGCAATTAAATGCTTCTTGAGTTAAGCTCTGTAGAAGAGAAAGATGATTGGCAGAGCAGATGACTGTACAGTTGTTGGCATATTGAATTAGGGTGGCTTGTTTAGTGGCAGTATTAGATGGTTAATAAAAATATTAAAAAGGAGTGGACCAAGTATTGAGCCTTGGGGTACACCACTGCAGACCAGGTAAGTACAGAGAGTAACTGGAGTTCCATTTGACAGAATATCTGTTAGACACGGCTACTGAACCATTGTAAGGATGTTTCAGTTAGACCCAGAAGAGACACTTGGGATAAAAGTTTGGGGTGGGAGACAGTATCAAAGGCTTTGGATAGGTCTATGAATAGAAACAGGACAAAATGTCATGTGTCACAGGCTTTATTGATGATGTCAGTAAAGGATAGCAGAGTAGTGATAGTGCTGCCTCCATGTTGGGTGGGAGAGAGATGATTTTTGTCAAGTAGGTATTGAAGAAGTTGTTTATGAATACATTTATCTAGAAATTTTGAAAGGGGTGATAGAATAGCAATTGACCTATAGTTAGAAATTTCAATGGGGATGCCACCTTTGTGGAGGGGAAGGATGAAAGATTTTTTTCCACAGGGAGGGGGCATAAGCTTCCTTGATGGATCTATTAATGAGTACTGAGACATGGTAGGCTACTGAGTCAGCAGCCATCTTTAGGAACTGATTGAGAAGATTGTCTGCCAAGGGGGAGCATGGCTTGAGCTTACACAAGAGGGATTTGATGAAGGAAGTGGGATCTGGTTGAAGTAAAATGTAGAGTCACAGGATGATGAGAAGGAGTGGAAGGAGATGGAGGTTATGCTATTTGTGAGGTAAGAGTTAAATTGAGATGATTTGTCAGGGGAGGAACTATTACAGAAGGGTTGAGGGGAAGACTGATAACCTGGTTGTAGGACTTTTTGATAGTATGCCAGAAGATTTTTGGACTAGATATCTTCTGCTGTAGTGGCTTTGCAAAGAATTGTTTTTTTTTGTCTAAGTTAACCTGTTTCTTTACAAGGTTACATAGTATTTTGTAATACTGTAAATTATTTTAAGTTTTATGTTTTTGGTAAGTTGCCCAAACCTTGCCTCTTTTTTTGCATCAGTGATTTGGTATATGTAGAAAGTCACAGAGTATAATTAGTTTTGACTGTTTTTTTTTCTTGTGGGAGCTAAACTGTCTAAATTTTTTAGGAATGTAGAAGCAAACTGTTCTACTGCATCATCCAGAGGTAAGTATTTAAGAGAGGACTAATTAATAATGTTTAGTATATTTGTAAAGCCTGCTGGTCAAAGTTGGATAAGTTTCGAACTGACTTATAGGTATATTGTCTGCATGAATGGGAGGTAAGCCTAGTTGTGCTGATGGGGTGGTGGTTACTAATGGAGGCTGGAAGAGTTTCAGATTGGGAAAAATTGCTTGGGTGGGAGACCAGAACTCAATCAATAATAGAGCCCTTTTGGCTTGTGGAACTGGTAAAGATAGGGCAGGTAATTAATTGAGAGAAACCAAATAGGTTTATGCTATCTGCTAGGAATTGTTCATTAAGTTTCTGCCAGTCAGAGCTGATGTCACTTAATATTACTGTTTCCAGAAAACTATTATTTGATACCCATGAGAGGATATTTTTCTAAAGTTTATAAGTCGTTGCCAGGGGGTATGTATAAAGCTATAACACATAGACTTTTATTGTAGTTTGGTTTAAGGTAGGTTAACATTAGCTCAGCTTTGTTAAAGGATGCTAAGGGTAGCTGGTGAGAAATGTGTTGAGTGATGAAGTGGATAGGTGTGGAGGGAGGAGTCAATAAGGGAAGGGGTGTGGTTTGGGTCAGTTTGATTTAGAGGTGTGTAGTTTCAGTGGTTAGGTAGGGATGAGCAATAGCAAGATCTTAATTGGTAATGGTGTGTGATAGGTGGAAGTGTTTGAGGGGGTGTGGCTAGGGAGAGTTTAAATGTACGTGTAATAGGGGAGTGTGGGATTTGGGGGTAGGGTAGGGGAGCGGAGTGACACTTGAGCTTAGTGAGTGTGGAACTGAGCAGGCTGACCCGCGGTAGTGGTGGGAGAATAGAAAAAAATCAACCAATTGAAAAGCTACAGCAAGTATGTTTTGACTAAATACTAATATGCAATCTCAAGAAACAGTCCTAGTGGAGGTGTTGCATACTGTTGGTAGTTATACAAATGCTATCTGTTGGTCATTTTTATTATTAGCAGTTGGGCTAGTTTAGGTTGGAGCTGTAGCAAAAAACTTTAGAGTTAGTAGAACGGCTCACTAAAGTACTGGGTTACAAAAGAAAGAAAAAGGATAGATTGAGATGGTTTGTGAAATGTTAGTGAAAGAGAGTCTGATAAATAACAGGGGAAAAAGGGGGGGATCCCTTACTCTGCGTGACTGCCAGAGTGCAGTAGATAAACATTATAATATAATATAATATAATATAATATAATATAATATATTATACAACACAGTTTCAGGAGGGATGGCAGAATAATCCCTACTCTGCTATAGCTTCTTGTAGCTGCTATGATTCAAGGTAGAGGGTGTTCTGTATTTCACATTGTATCCCTTGTGTTGTGGAGTAGCGTTAATGGCAATAAGGACACTGCGACTAGTTTCACTGTTCGAGCAGTCTTTGTGGATAAATTGATGTTTATAGCAGTTCCTCACAGTCCAGGAATAAAGGGGCTAAGGAAAGAAAAGGCAAGAAAACCAAAATCAACAGACTGGAGTCAGTATTTTGAGGTACAGTGCAATGTGGTTTAGAGAACAGACCTGGGCAGAACAGAGGAAACAAACAAAGGTGTGTAGTAAAGATGTAAAGACTAAGCAAGATCTAGAATTTGTGTGTAAGGTACAAGCAAGTGGGGAAGCTAGTATACAGTAGGTTATAGAGTAAAGTAAGAGAAGGTAGCTAGAGTCAAGACTGAAGGGCAAGCGAACACTGCCAACAGAGTTAGGGATATCACAGTGGTTAAGGCAACCAGAAGAGGATACAGGTAGTTAAACAGGAGATGGCAGATACGTCAGTCACTGTATAAGAACAACAGAAATATTTAGGAGAACATTTAGAGATAATACAGCATCAAATTCCACAGTCCTTCTCTAGGGGAAAAAAAGCAGTATATACACAGATCTTCAGTACTATATCTGCAAAATTCAATACAAGCAGTAAAATTGCATTTAAAAGTAGTTTAGTGAACAACATTGTAGCACAAATCAGATCGGAAAAGTCACCAGAGTGACTGAAGGGGTTAAAATAAGTTCATCACATTAAAGACAGACAGTTTTATGGCAAAATATGAGCACTATGAGCACTTAGAAATCACAATTTGGCTTGAAGCACATCAAAAACTTAAGTGATTTAAAATGGACAGGATCTGAAGTGTAGTGAATTTTGGTTTAAGTTAAAGAAAATTCAGTATGTATTGTGTGCCTATTCATGTTAATCATCCCATTACGTACAGCACTTTTGAACTTGTCCAAATTTCTCACCTGATCTTGTGATTTCTTTTTCTTCTTCTTCTTGCCCCAACATCCTGAACTCTCAGAATCCTTGCCATTGACATCACTGCACAGCAATCCATCAAGTTCATCTGTCCCCATTTGCTGTCCCTGAGATGTTTCTGCAGCTAGCCGATAGGAGAGGTTCCGTAAGATGCATACACAGTTTTCAATAGTCTGAAAAGGAAAGGCAAGAATGAAAAAAGTAAAAAAAAAAACTGATCAGGACACATTTTCAGATCATATATTCATATAATTATGGAGTCTTTTTTTTCTTTTTAAGTGACATTAATGTGGAATTCCATGTGGACTGGAGCAACATACAGACATCTCTCTGTACTCATGAGATGCAGTTTCATTTGGGCACTCAGCAGGATGCCTGGGGATGGTTTAAATTACCTTAGTGGAATGTTAAATAAATCCATTAACCTTAATATGTTACACTGTACACTGTATTGCATAAATCTCAGGCAATATTTATTTTTTACTTTCCAATGAGAAGAAACAAAAGTCTGTATGTGCTTAGAGGTCAATACTTACGGTTTAATAGTTTGTTACTAGACATGCAGTCCAGAGAACCATTAAGGAACATAACCCAGATTCCAAAATGCCCCAAATTACAGTTTGGTTATGTGACTTGCTCAAAGTCAAACAGCAGGCAAATGAAGTCTGAAGAAATCAGAACTCCACCACATGAAGTAGCTCATTAAAAGCTCATAACATTTATCATCTATGTTAACTGCTGAACTTGGTAATCAGTTCCCCTGAGTTCTTGTTAATATTTTTTCTAACTTCATATACATTTTTATATCTGTGTTGACCTGCTGCAATGAGATTAGTTTATGTTATATTATCTTGATGTCAGAGGTAAGAAATGTATCTTGTGTGTTGTTTAAAGGAGTTTCTGCTCTACCACCCCATCTACACCCACCTTCACCCTCATCCTTTCTCTACCTGTCCTGCACTTTACTCAGTGCCTTTGTGAATTCTCTTTTCACCACCCATTCTAGCAGTATAATCTAGGGGCTCACAGCCCTATCTGTGTACAAGCACTTTCAGAGATCTACAGAGTAACTGGTCCCTACAATCAGCTGGCTGTGCCCAATACTCCCTCCTCTGTTTTTCCTGTAAAAGACAACCCCATTACATTTCCCAAACATGATCTTGTTCATTGATATTTTGTCTTTCCCTTTTCTTCTGGTTCAAGGTGAAAAGAGATCAATTTCCTTTATTATCTTATCTTATCCATTACTTGTTGGCATAATAGTTAAGGACTTTACCACCCAAGCACAAAGTACAGGGTTCATAGGTGTGTACTAGGCTAATAGTCCCGGGGTATTTACAAGCCCAGCCCATAGAAGTGCCCTGGCATTGTGCCACCCATCGTTAGTTCTCGGTGCCTCTATCAAGTAGAGCCACTGGGGTGATCCCAGGGTGAACTTTCTATTTCCCATCCACTCATCAAGATTTCGCTTAAAGAGGGCTAGTGAGGTACTCTGCTTGACATGTATGGAAAGTGTATTCCAGAGCATGGGTAGTCTCTGAGTTATGAACCTGTCCCTCTAGCATGTTCTGTTGATTGTGGTAATGAGGTTGAGGTCTCTGGAGTGTGTGGTGCGGAGGGATTGGGATTTCTTTAGATACAGCACGTCTAACAGAGCTAGGTCAGACATGGCTTTGTAGCAGAGTTTGTCTCTTAGTAGATGATATGAGACAGAGAATAGCTGGAGTGTTTTGAGTCTGTCCATGTAGGACGTGTTTAAGTTCTAGGATCCTCTTCATGAGGTACTTTTGTGGCCTCTCCAGCTGTTGCAAGTGTCTAGTGAGGTAATGTCAAATGGGGCATTATACTCTATGATTGGTCTAAAGAGGGGAGGGAAGGGTAGAGAGAAATGATGACCTCTTTCTTCCTGGATGCAAAACCCTTAGTAATAAGATGTGCCACACAGAAGGACTTTCTGACCACAGTGGCAATGTGGTGGTCGAAGGAGAGGATGCTGTCAACCTGTGTCCCCACATCTCTTATGAGTGTGCCATTCAGTAGGGACAAAGCCTGAGGTGAGGCTGTGAGTGAACAAAGCACACAGATGTGGTGCCAGTTCACTTTGTAATTCATGTAGAACACAGCCACAGATATTGTTGAGTTTCATGGAAGCTGTATTCTTGGCCTTAGGCAATGCAGCTTTAACCACTGCTACAGTAATGTTGGGTGCCTGGTATTCTTCTGGTATTGAGACTGGTCCTTTGGGGGGGTAAAGTTGGCACTGAATCTGTCAGCCAGTATGTTGACAATATCAGCTGGCTCAGTATAGGAAGTACCATTGTGCAGTAACTCAGAGGAAATCTGGGTATTGCCATGGATATTCTTGATATAACTATAGAAGGCTTTGTGGTCGTTTTTAGTGCCTGCTGCAATTCTGCCTTCATAGCTGGCTTTGGAGGTTTTGATGAGGGATCTTAACTTTTTGGTGAGGCTAATAAGGGAATTTTTCCAGTGTTGGGACTTCACCTTTTTCTGCAACAGTTTCTTCATTCTGTTGTAGAGTTTATTAGTGGCAGGGGACCACCAAACTGGCTTCCTATTTTTGGAGGAGAGCATCTTGGTTCTGTTGGGTATGGCTAGCTCCATGTATTTCTGTTTGTGTTCATACAGTGCACTGGTGTATGATTTGGCAGTCATGCATCTATTTTCCATTGGCATGGTTGCCGTGAAGTTAGCCACCTCTGTTTTTAGGAGTCCAAGGTCAGCTTTGGAGAAGTTTTTCATGGAAGATACCTTTGCAGGAGGTGTGGATGAGATGTGAATTTCCACGGTGATTAGTTTGTGGTCAGATCTAACCAGGGAGGAATTGACTACTGGTGGAGAGCAATAGTTGCCCATGTTAGTAATAACCAGGTCAAGGATGTTGCTTCCTCTAGTGGGAGTAAGAATACGCTGGTCCAGGGCATTGGAATTGATGAATTCCAGGAAGCATCGGGCCAGTGCATTGGTGCATGAGTAGTTTTTCCAGCTGATGGAGGGGTAGTTGAAGTCACCCAGTATGCAATTGTTGGGTTGGATCTTAATAGTTTCTAGAGTGCTTAGGAATGTGGAGTGAGAGTCTTGGGACATGGTTGAGGACCTATAGCAGGCTATGACCTGAATCGCCATCTTACCCGATGCTAGTTGTACCTGGAGTATCTCAGATGCATTATGCTGGGCTACTAGTCTGGAGGTGTGCATATCCTTTATGAATACGGAGACACCACCGCCTTTGGAGCTACAATCCATATTCTGGGATTGATAGGAGTGGAAGGAGTTATAGCCTGGTGGCGCAATGGTGCTTTCTGCTGCTTTAAACCAGGTCTCTGTTACAGCACAAATGTCGATATTCTCCACTTTGAGGAGTGCTTCGAGTGAGTGCATCTTAAGATTTAGACTTTTAGCATTGAGCAGTATGACCCTCAGATTGCATTTATTTATAGCTGTTATTGTGGTAATTTTGTCTTTGGAACACCATCTAAAAAGAGGCACTATAGGGGTGGCAAGAGCCTTAGCCAGTACCCAGAAACCCAGGGGTGACAGATGCAGGCCCTCTCTGGCAAAGCATCGAGGTCTGTCAATCATGTCATCCCAAGCAGACAGATACTGGATCCCTTTAGAATGACACCAAAAACTTTGCCAACTGTTGAAGTCAATCATTTTCTGTTTGTACTGTGGTATCATTCTCAGCGATGGTAGGATGCTGCTCAGGGCTAGGGTCATACCTGCCTGGGTCACATAATCCAAGAGCTCATCCATTTCTGTTTTCATGTAGTCCAGGGAGGTGTGTCTCAGGTCATTCACACCCACACAGACAATGGCAGAGTCATACTTTTACTTGTTGTGGAGTGACCTGAGTGCGTGTGTTATGTGTCGGATTCTGGCACCTGATAGACAGCTGTTACCTTCTACTTTTTCAACCTAGTGAGTGGGACATCAGAGTGCCTCACTATTGAGTCACCTATGGTTATTGTACTGGGCAAGCTGTTTTGCCTTGGGGGCTTAGGTTGAGGGCACAGTGTGCAGGTGAGCTATTTGTCTTGTGATTTGTGCTGTGTTGTGATGGTCACGTTCATTTAAATCTGTTTAATTATGTCTTCTGGTTAATGCCCCTGTGGTGTTTGCATGTTCTTCCTATGTTTTTTGTTTTTTGTGGAGGTTCCTACCTCTTCCCAAAAAAAAAAAAAAACACGCTGGATGTTTCCAGTTCAAACCTACCCCCAAAACTGAATGGAGTTGAGAGTAATAGCACAGACTCTACACAATGGCTGTTGGGGAAAGAGCTGTTCAGACTAACTGCCTTAGACGTCAAACTGTGGTGTGCAGTGTCCTCTAGGCTGAAGAACAAACTGTGGCCAATGTCAGATCTAGCCATTCTACATTGTAAACGTGGTTTTAGGAGATTTGGTCATATTGACTAATGTAGCAAAAAATGGGCCTGGGTAATTATCAGTGATAATCCTACTCTGACCTACTCCAGGGACCCATGCTGATGGTGGGGATGTAAGTACCTCTACTGGTCAGTGTGTGCCCCTCAAAGCACAATAATACTACTGGCAAGCCAGTGCCCAATTGCCCAGCCTGTGCTAGCTCTGTTGAGTGAAAGGTGGACATAAAATCAATCAACTAAGCACTGCTAAAGTGAAAAAAAGGTTCACTGATGTGATGCACTTTGGAAGTCAATGCTGTGATGGTAAAGAGGACAGTGGACATCATGTATATCCAGGAGATGGGGTGGAAGGGCAGTTAGCAAAACCATTTGGCTTGGGATCAAGAGTCTACTATTCACAAGGGGGAGGAGGAGGACAGACTAGAAATAGTGGGGGAACTATGGTGAGGAAGAGGCTTCTGAAGCTACTGAGGGATGTCATCAGAATTGGGACAGACTCATGCAATCAGACTCTGACACTGGTGTAAGGATAGGCAACTATTTGTAATTTCAGCCTATGTCCCACAACAGGGTTGTGATAGTGAAGAAAATAGTGCATTCAGACAAATGTTTCAGGACTTACAAGACAAATCAGGACAGGATAAATTGGTGTTGATAATGAGTGACCTGAATATTCATAATGGGACAGACAAAATAGGATATGAAGACTGCCTGTGTCCACATTATAGGGCAAGAGGAATAAACATGGATATGCCTTTCTAGACTTCTGTCTGGCAAGTGACTTGAAGGAGGCCAACACGTGGTTGAGTAAGAGAGACTGTAACAAGATCATATACGATAGTGACCAACATGCAACTCAGGCTGACTTCCTCCAAATACAGAAAGGCATTAAGGTAAAATCAGAGATTGCAAAGTCATCCCCAGTGAAACTGTCAGTCCAAAGCAGAAGCTACAGGTGGCCACAATCAGTTGTAAGTAGGGGATAGAAGGCTCTAATGTCAAAAGAACAACTCCAGAAATGTAGAGCCAGTCACTCAAACAGCTTAATAAAAAGTGTTTATTCAATAGTTAAGCGCTTTCTTCCCTTCACAGTTACAGGACTTCCTCAGAACAAACTTGAAAACACACACTTTAAAGATACCCAAAACCTAGCCTTATATATACTTTTAATTGGTTTCCAATTAAACCTAAAAGTGACACACCCAATAAAACACCAAACACCCTTAAAAAAACAACCTCTGGAAGGTCTGTATGAAAATGGACAGTAAATAATAACATACAAAATCAATAATGACAGAAAAATGACAGAAAAATCTAATACCTAATATATGTGGTTTATACTTAGGAACCACATATGATGAAGGCAAACACTTCCATTATTAATGAACTTAAAACCCTAACATCAGACAGTCCTCCTGATAGACATTTCATATACCATTTTGAATAAATAAAAAATAAAAACAGTAATAAGTATTAAAATGCAATATTAAAGGTAATGAATTCACTAACCTAAAGGTACCTTAGTAGATATTAATCTAATCATTTATTCCAATTATTTAATTTGTAATTTTATTTAGGCATATAAATTATTCACAAAAAATTACACCAAAATGTGTCTTAATTTTAATATACTGGAGATGTTAACAGCCTCATTTATTCCTGGGAAGTTAGCTGCATCCAATCTAAGCTGCCATCTTAATTCACAGATGTCCAAATGGACATCCAAACATCTCCCCTGTGGGTCCTTTGATAAATGCTGAATCACCAAATATTTAAATACGTGGTCACTATACCGGTTTATATGTCTGGCAAGTGCATTGGTCTGCTTCTTATGTTTATGTTTTCTTAATGTCCAGTAGGTGTTCCCCTATCCTGTTCTTAAATGGTCTTGCCGTCTTCCCCACATAAAATACTTGACACTTTAAGCACTTAGCCAGATAGACCATGTTGGCAGTGCAACAATTGAAATGCCCATGTAACTTCAAGGTTCTCCCGTTTAACTCAAATCTGTCCCCAGTCCCCAAAATGTGATGACACACTACAATGATGGCACTTAAAATTCCCCTTAGCTCTGCTCTTAACTACATAGTTGTTATTCATAATCCATTCAAAGATCTCCTTGAAGGACCTATCTCTTTTGTAAATTATTTTTGGTTCTCCCCCCACTTTTTGGGCTACATTTGCATCAAATTGCAAGATATCCCAATTGTTGTAAATGGTGTCAACTGGCTTCCCTACATCTTGATTGTAACAGACAAAAATACCATACCTGCAAAAAAACATAGATATGGAAATGGTCCCTCAGGGACTAAGGCTGTGGAAATATCCCAATGGGGTAGAGAATAATGTTGAACTACTAAATGATTTGCATAGCCTTTTTGATAGAACTGGGTTACAAATGATGAGGCTAATGGTAAAGTCTAACACCGTTGCAGTGGAAAAAGCAGAAAAAGACTTGGAGGAGCTGAATCAGTCTATTAAAATGATATTCAGTTTGGTAAAAATCAAAATATGTACAACAACATTTTTTCGAAAGTAGCAACCATTTGTGACACTATCTTTGTACGCAAAGCCAACAAAATTAAAAGGGACTTAAATGAGTTTGCTTCTCAGAGGGTGTAGCCTTTATCAGCAGGTAATATTACTATGGAGGAGGATCGAACCAATCAGGGTGCGGATCCAGATGAGGCATCGACGGTTGACGTTGGTGGTTGTAAGGGGAATAGGCAACATTTGCAGTCTGGTTCCAATGATTAGAGTGTTAGGCACTCTGAGAGATTAAAAGGGAAGGAGCAGCAGTCGCGTTTTTTTATCAAAAAACTACCAGGATTACAACCAACAGGGAGTACGACCAAAATTCAACAATGTCAGCAAGAGAAGCAAGAACCGTCAGCAGAAGAACTAATGGGCATAGCGTTGGAGCTTCTGAACCCTGTAAGTACTGTTTTTATTAAGGATTTTAAAATTTCTAAGCCACCAGAGTTGGTCGGGGATGAAGATGGCCATTGCAATGAAGAAAGAATGGACTTAAATAAAGTAAATGTTAATATTTGTAACACAGCTGTAAATGGATGTGATGACCCTAATTTTGACTGTATGCAGGTTGATAAGGCAACCATGGACAATTTTTTAAATACCTTTCTTATTGAGAAGGATGATGTTGAAGTGGTTAGGGTAAAAATTGTATTAGAACCAAATGTGATATTTAATGAATCCAACAACTTTAAAGTTTATAATTATTTGATTAAGGAAGTTAAAACCGATCATGTTAATATTTTAGCGAAGGGTTTTACTTTTGTGCCTTTTAGAAGGGCTAGAGTGGATAACACACTGATTGAAACTTTAAAGTATGGTTTAACACACAGGAAGGTATGGGAAGAACTAACCATGGTTTAAGGAGACCTAGTATGTTCAATCCTCCCCTGAATAATACTATCAGGTTATTTGAAAATAAATGTGAAAAGGACATACGAAGAATACTATCACATAAACCTGATTGTAGTTTAACAAATTTAACTGATAGGGAGGAGATGTTGCTGCTTGACCTGGTGAAAGATACAGACATACGTCTGATGAAACCAGACAAGGGTAACGGAATGGTTATCATGAACAGATCTGATTACTTAAATGGGATTAACTCTTTGTTGCTAGATGGCTCTTATATTGAGAGCTCTTTAAATGAGATAGATGTAATGTTCAGAAAAATTGACTTGCTAATCGACGATATGTTATACCAGGGCCAGACCAATGAGGAAGAACACGTTTATGTGACCAACAAATTTCCAATGGTTCTGAATATTTTCGGAATTCCCAAAATTAATAAGGGGTTGGCGAATCCACAATTTAGACCAACTGTAGATGGAAAACGTTCTAAAACATGCTTTATAGGAAAATTTTTGGATTCTAAATTACAGGTGGGTCTGAAAAGGTTCTCCTACATTTGCAAGGATTCGTGGGAATTTCTAGATAAGGTTGGCTGTATTAAGGTGGATGTAAATATCTTTTTGGTCACAACTGATGTGACCGTGATTCCACACGAGGAGGGTTTGGTGTGGTTAGAGGCTCAACTTTTAGAAACTGGTGTATTTGACCAAGATACCATTAACGTGTATATAACACTTATGGAATTTGTACTCAAAAATAATTACCTGTGTTTTGAGGGTCAATACTATAGACAAAGGATGGGGTAGCAATGGGGGCAGCATGTGCCCCAGTGTTCGCCAGTTACATTATGTCTTATTGGGAGCAACATTTTTGTTTTGAAAAGTGTGTACAAAACTAACATACTGTTTTACATAAGATAGTTGGATGATTTGTTCATTATGTGGAAAGGTACAGAGGTTGAGTTGGAGCAGTTTTTCACCTACATCAACAATACGATGGGTTTTCTAAATTTTACACATCAACACAGTACAAAAAATATAGTTTATTTGGATGTGGAACTATTTATTACTGAGGATTATAGGTTAGATTCCAACATTCATAGGAAACAAACTTTTTCCAATTCTTATCTGGACTATACAAGTGCGCATCCTTCATTTCAAAAAAAGTCCATAGTAAAAGGGTAACTGGTCAGAACAGCCAGGATTGTTAGCTCTGACAACATTTCTTGAAGAGGTTAGGTTTATTTTGAATATGCTCAAGGCAAGGGGTTATCCTGAGGCTCTTTTGGAGAAATTAAGTTAGGAGGTTAGGGATAAAAGAAATAATGGCTGTTATAAACCTATTTTGGTTTATGGTAAGGAAAATATCAGTACATTAAAAGTAAAACCAGACTTTGGCATGGGTTCGGGATTTGTAGTCTGTTACAATCAAGATGTAGGGAAGATAGTTGACACCATTTACAACAATGGGATATCTTGCAATTTGATGCAAATGTAGCCCAAAAAGTGGGGGGGAGAACCAAAAATAATTTACAAAAGAGATAGGTCCTTCAAGGAGATCTTTGAACGGATTATGAATAACAACGATGTAGTTAAGAGCAGAGCTAAGGGGAATTTTAAGTGCCATCATTGTAGTGTGTCATCACATTTTGGAGACTGGGGACAGATTTGAGTTAAACGGGAGACCCCTGAAGTTACATGGGCATTTCAATTGTTGCACTGCCAACGTGGTCTATCTGGCTAAGTGCTTAAAGTGTCAAGCATTTTATGTGGGGAAGACGGCAAGACAATTTAAGAACAGGATAGGGAAACACCTACTGGACATTAAACATAAAAAGCAGACCAATGCACTTGCCAGACATATAAACCAGTATAGTGACCGCATATTTAAATTTTTGGTGATTCAGCATTTATCAAAGGACCCACAGGGGAGATGTTTGGATGTCCATTTGGACATCTGTGAATTAAGATGGCAGCTTAGATTGGATGCAGCTAACTTCCCAGGAATAAATGAGGCTGCTAGCATCTCCAGTATATTGAAATTAAGACACATTTTGGGGTCATTTTTTGTGAATAATTTATATGCATAAATAAAATGCAATAAAATTACAACTGGAATAATTGGAATAAATGATTAAATTAATATCTACTAAGGTTTTATCAGCACAGAGTACCTTTAGGTTAGTGAATTCATTACCTTTAATATTGCATTTTAATACTTATTACTGTTTTTGTTTTTTATTTATTCAAAATGTTATATGAATTGTCTATGAGAGGACTGTCTGATGCTAGGGTTTTAAGTTCATTAATAATGGAAGTGTTTGCCTTCATCATATGTGGTTCCTAACTATAAACCACACATATTAAGTATTAGATTTTTCTATGTCATTATTGATTTTTTATGTTATTATTTACTGTCCTTTTTCATACAGACCTTCCAGAGGTTGTTTTTTTAAGGGTGATTGGTGTTTTATTGGGTGTGCCACTTTTAGGCTTAAATGGCAACCAATTAAAAGTGTATATAAGGCTGGGTTTTAGGTATCTTTAAAGTGTGTGTTTTCAAATTTGTTCTGAGGAAGCCCTGTAACTGTGAAGGGAAGAAAGCGCTTAACTATTGAATAAACACTTTTTATTCAGCTGTTAGCGTGACTGGCTCTACATTTCTGGAGTTGTTCTGAAGTTATATTTTTTATTCTCTAATGTCAAAAGAGACTAGACTGAAAACCTGAAAATTTGACTGGACAGAAAAAGCATGAGTTCAAGGAAATACTCAGGGCTCTAGCACCTCAGGAAGAAGAGGAAATAGGTGGAGTTGAAGATGAATGGCAGTCTCGCAAAGGAGCATATGCAAAGATGGTAGAGCAGATATGATGCAGAACCAGATATGGAAATAAGGCATATAAGGAAAGCTGGTTGTGAAATGCAGAAGTCCAGGAAATTATCAAAAGAAAGGAGGAGACATGAAAAGGTGGGAGATAGAAAAGATGGATCAGGCTAAGAAGTAATACTGTTTGGCTAACAAAGAGTCTAAGAGAACAGTTGCAATACCAAAGAACAAGGCATCAGAGGCACTCTACCAGCTTTAAGTGACTCATGACACAGATAAAGCCAAAAAGATGAAGACAATCAGCATCATTCAATAAGGGGTGCTAGCAATAACCGGCTTATCAAACTTCAGGACATTAGAGACAGATGGAAGGAGTACTTCCAGCAAATTCTGAATGAAGAAAACCCCACAGAAGCTGTACTGCTGCCCCAGACACTAAGGAAAATAAGTCGGGGAAAGCAGCAGGTTCGGATGAAGTAACTGCAGATATGATCAAGATGTTGGGTGAGACAGGGTAGACATGACTCCTGAGGTATATGCCAGATGACTGGAGAATAAATATTCTAGTGTCTGTATACTAAGGGATCATTCATGACTGTGAACAGCATAGTGGTATGAAACTCTTGACACAATGCATCAGTGTGCTGGAGAGGATGACTCCTACATGAATACACAGAGTAGTAGAACATAATCTGTGAGAGGAGCAATTCAGATTCAGATCAGAATATAGAATAACTGACCTAATGTTTGTAGTGAGACAGATACTGGAGAACAAGCTAGAAATAAGAAAATAATTTAATTAAGTATTTCTAGACTTGGAGAAAGCATATCCCAAGAAAGCTGATTTGAGCAGTTCTGCGAATGAAGTACCAGACACATTGGTAGGATTATTGCAAGCTATGTATGAGGACCCAGTTATTTATTTACTTATTTATTTATTGACATTTGTTAACTGGGTTAGTCCAGCTGGGCTAGTGACCCATTTTCAGTGGAGACCCGAGGACAAAAGCTCCAATAATACAAATATTTAAAATACAGACAAGTGATAACAAATATGCTGACGTGTTCATAAAAAAGAAAAATAACGTTATACATGAATAGTTAAAGGGAAAGTAAAAAATGTACACAAGACTAGAGTAAAATTTAATGTGTGTCCTAAAAGGATCACAGTAGTGATTTATATACATATTTACAGAAAGAGTTTGTTACAAACAGATATGAGTATAAAGTAGTAAGTGTGTGCACTGAATTTGAGGGGATACTTTGCTGAGTGGGGGATAATGAGTGGTGTACCCAAGGAACAGACAGAGGAGTTAAGTTGGAGCTTGACAAGGACAGATTTTGGAGTTAAGCAGGTGGACTTTTAATTTTTCTCAAACGTGGGATGGGTGGATGATGGAACATACTTCTCTAGGAAGTTTATTCCAAGTTTGAGCGATGGTGTGTTTATACAGAAGTTTGCCTACTGCTTTTTTGGTAGGTAGGTGTGTAGTAGTTGCTGATTAGAGGTACAAAGAGTACGGGCAGGTGTGTAGACAGAGATGAAGGAAGAGAGAGCAGGGCAGGATGAAGGTTTGTAGAGAATGAAGTGTAGCATTTGAAGTTGTGATAAAAACAGCAGGTGGGGGAACTCAAGCCAGTGGAGGGATGTAAGGGGTAGGCAGTAGTGAGTATTATAAAAAGAGTTTGTGATGAATTTTGCTGTCTTATGATATGTTTGCTGGAGTTTGTTTAAGGTTGTGCCTTGAATGTTGGTGAATATAGGGGCAGCATAAAGAAGGGAGGGGAGGAGGAGAGCTTGAGCTAGGGAGAGTCTAGCATTTGGAGTTAAGAATCTTTTGTTACAATAAAGTAAACCTAGTATCTGTTTTTTTTTTTTTTTTTTTTTTTTTTTTAATGCATTGGAGAAGGTGCGTATTAAATTTGAATTCATCATTGATGATGGCTCCTAGGAGTTTAGTATGGTTTCAGGTTTAATGATTGTGTTATTAGAGGAAGTGATGGAAAAGGAGGATTTCTGTTAAGTGAGAAAGTGGGGAAGAAATAGGAGGAGTTTGGTCTTTTTTAGGTTGAGGATTAGTAAGTTACTGGTTAGCCACTCTTCAGTTGATGAAAAAGTAAGTAGAGTGAGTGTATGGCGGTCTGTGATGTCATCAGAGATGGAGATGAGAGTTGAATCATCGGCATATTGTATGAGAGAGGATTGTTTGCAAGCTAAATAGAGGTCATTAATGAAGATGTTAAACAGGAGGGAGCCAAGGATGGAGCCAGTTTTTGGACTCACAAAGGGTTCCCAGTGGCAAGAGGAAATTTGGTCATCAAGTAAAAAGATGCATGGATTATGTGAGAGAAAACCTGAGACACTTGGGCATGACTCTCAAAGAAGATAAGAGTGGCATTAAATAGGGAGAGCTGGTGACAGTTAACACAACACTGAGACCCCGTGTAGAAACTAAGAAAAAGCGGGGTTGAGGAGGAGGAGGATGATGATGGTTATGATTTATTTATTTTATTTTACAGTTTGTTTACCGGATCAGCCAGTACCTTCCATCCCATGCACCTTCCGGTCAGTTTCCTCTGTACTCCTTCTAATAGTGTGTATGTGAAGTCGGCCACTCAAACATTTAATCCAAATCGAAGAACAGATCATTTATAATAGGACTCATACTATTTACATAGATGAGATCGACATATGGAGGAGATATTTGGATGATTGCTGGTTTAAGCTAGCACTAGGGCATAAAGAATGAACCCCATACATTCTCAAAGGCAGGGATAACTACAGAAGAGATTGGAAGAGATTGTTGGGGTTTTCCTGCTAGGAAGGAGATGTACATAACGCAGCTACTTCTCTGGCTCAAAAGTTGTCTACCATCTTAAGGATGTAGAGAAATAGCTCTTAAGAATGGAAAGCACAGCAAGAATGGGTTTGCCATGGCTAGCTTTGAGATGCAAATTTTGCTGTTAAATGCAGAATCTCATTTATTGCTGAGAGCTAACAGAGCAGTGGGCCTTAATATGGCAATTCATCCCTCACTATAGAGAAACATTATATAGGTTAACATATGGTTCACATTTGGAAAATGACAGCATGTGGCACAAGGCATAATATAGTCTAAATCATAAAATGTTTGCTTTAGCATGGCGATAAAATGTGTGGTGCTAATGTGGGCAATCAAATACAGACTAACTGTAAGTGTACCTACAGGGGAATGAGATAATTTAATATTTTTTCCATCAGAAAACTGGTATAGTCAGCAACTAACAACACACTATGATGGTGATGATGATGATGATGATAATGGGGGAATTTAAAAAATGCATGATTCTGACCCATAGCTCTCATCTCTTCAGCACACACATTGATTCTCACCTTTTAGGTAGACATTACCCATCAAGATATGCTAGCAATGCATTTTCTCTGTGATGGCTTGGTGCCCCTGCAGTGTTGGGGAAGTCTTGTAGGAGGATCCTGACCGGCCATGTCTGGAAGAGGCCACTATCCCTTTCTAATAAAATAGATGATCATAAAAAGACAGAGAGAGAGAGATGTGAGCCTCTCTGACAGTGATAGGAAGCACTGTGGAGAGATACACAGATGGGGTCAGGAAAGAGACAAAGAGTAAAAGAGATGTTAACCTTTCAAGAGGGAGAGGCAGTAGTATAGCAAGTGTGGGGTGAAGCGGACAGTTGCCCCGGGTGCAAAGTGTTACAGGATACGATCAGACAATCCTAATCCCTCTTTATTAATAGTGCATATCTGCTTTTAAATGTTGATATTCCACCTGCTGTCAAAGCTGAGTGTTTTAATGCTCTCTCTGTGGTCTAACTCTAGCAACAGTTTGCTAAAAATGTAACAAGCAGTTTCCTACAGCTTAAAATGAAAAAATTATTTTTTTCTATTTTGTTCATTTTTTTAAGACAAATTTGAGCACTGTGGTGCTCTCTGCATTGCACAAACTGTAGCATCTTCCTACAAATGCAGCAGTCTGCCCCAGTTTAAACAGAAAAAAAAATGTTTTCTCAAAAGTTAAATCAGAGTGCTGTAGCACTCCCTGTGTGGTATAAACAGTAGCATCTGCATGTTATAAATGTAGCAAGCAGTTTATTATAGTTTAAACAGAAATAATTATTTTGAAGTTAAATCAGAATAGTGTAGCTCTCTGTGTGAAATGAAAATACTTTTTTATGTTAAATCCTAGCCCTGTAGTGCTTCATGCATTGTATAAATGGTAGCACTGGCTTGCTAGAAATGTGGGAAGCAGTTTGTTACAATTTAAACAGGAAAAAAAAACAAAAAAGATTTGCTTTTTTTTCCAAGTTAAATGCAAGTGCTGTAGCACTCCGAGCATTATATAAACTGTAGCATCTGCTTGCTACTAGTGCAAGCAGTTTGTTACAATTTAAAAAGGGAAACAATTATTTTGTTATGTCTTTTTTGTACTTTCAGCTGTGGAAAGAGGGGTAGGGTAAGATACAGAAACAGGACGTGACTGGCTCCTGAATTTCAGCATCAGCAAGCAAGATCGGGGACTTTGTATTCTTTTGTTCAGCAATTAATAAGGGGCTCCAGATTGTGGAATGTCTCCAGGTGCTGGATGAGCCAGCTATTCCTCTGGGGAGAGAAAATAAACTGTGAGTTGTTTACCAGAAATTAAGTTTGTCATTCATCTAGACTGAGTCGTGAATACCTTGTATAATCTGTTTGAACTAGTATGATGGTCCTGTAAATAAGCTGCACTGCAGACAATCAGTATTTCTGTGTGTTTAATGTATAAGAATGGACTAGAGTCTGTATGGGCTAAGAGGAGGCTGAGCTCAGTTATGCTGATTTAATCTTGGCATGAGACCAGTTAGATCTGTAGGCAGTGCATTTATGTTTTTTTACATTTGCTATTCGTTTTTATTCTCAGCAGCATGAGGCAAGGTATTCTACAATAAGGAAGGCAGGATATGTCTCAAAACACAAGGCAGTTGTGTGGTTAGGCTAACCTAAGGGCAGGATGTGCAGAAGATCATCGTGAATGATGTTACCTACACTGAGGCTGAATATATAGCCAACCTATTGGATGATAAATTCAGCTCTAACTTTGCCCCTCTCTCCTCTCTATCCTCTAAAGTTATCCTGAAACTGACTCGCTTCTAGTTATCACACAAGACCAAGTCCTAAAAGTGCTATCAAAAGTTAAATGTACTGCATTGATGAGTCTTGACAAGTTCCCTGGATGCATCTTAAATAGCATGAAGCATGATTTAGCTACTCCCACACCCACTACACTGTTCAACCTCAGCCTTCATACAGGTTTTGTACCAAGTGAATGGAGAACAGTTATAGTCATTCCCCTGCATAAGGAAATACCTTCCACAGACCCAGGCAATTACAGACTTGTAAGTCTAACGTGACTCATTTGCAAAACCACGCTAAGACTTATCATGTAACTAATCAGTAAGGATACAGGAATCTGTTAACACTGGATCCCTCCCAGTTTGGATCCGTCAAGGCCAGGTCATGCTTACTCAACCTGGTGGAATTTTTTAAAAAGGTCACCAAAGCAATGGATGAAGGTAAAATGGTACACACTGCATACCTCAACCTGGCCAAAGCTTCTGACACAATCTTCACTCAGGCATAGTAGAAACGCTAAATAAACTGGGATTAAAGCCCTAAGTGTATTAGTTCTGGTTTAAGCACTTGGGCTTTGGGACAGTTATTTTACATTAAGAAGGTGTGGTCTGCACTCTTGTGGGAGGAGAGGGTAGATTCTGCCCTTTTGAATAGGGAGTTTCTGGTTAGAGGCTTATTGGGCCTGCTTATTTGAACTGTTTCTTTCTGAAGCTGGTATGCCTTGTTTGCTGTAGCATAGACTAGATTCAGACCTGCTGAATCTAGCTTTCTTTGTATAACTTGAGCACTGATCCAGGCCATCTTTTTTTGGAGAAGGTTCCCCTGCACCGTAATGGCAGAAGTGTGCAGTTAGAACTTGTCTGATCGAAGACTGCTGGAACGGGGCTCAGTTTTTAGCTCTTATTGTTTAATTGGTTAATTTGTTTAAATCAGTTTGCTCATTTGCCACTGTTATAAAAAAAATACACTTTGTGCATCGCCGCTTAGTTAGGGTTAAACTATTCCTGGCGCCATAAAATCTGCTCTTCAAATATTCCCTTACAACTAGTCAGTTTTTTAGTTTTAGGACTAAAATCTGTTTCTTTGAACTCAGCACTTGTTCAGAACTCATTGTAAGCACTAAATAAGCTACTAATTACTACAGCACTCAACTTTCCTCACTTATCTAGAGGAAAACGGTTATTAGTACTTAATAAAATAAGCACCTATCCAGGCATGTCTAAGGGTCAGCTCCCGGTGTTTTCTCCTGTCTACCTGATGACTCTGGGCATCTTGGGGCAATGAAGCGATTGCCTCATGTACACAGACAACCGTCTACTCCTACCACCCAACACTACAACCTTTGAGACATGCACTTATATAGCCAAACTGGAAGCAAAGCTCTCTTCACCCAAGACTGGACTAGACAGTCAAGAGGAGAAGGTAAACACTTGCACCACACCACACCCATCACATAGTCCCTCAAAACCTACACCACCAAAGCACACACATAGAAACACAAAATATACACCTACATTCGCAGAGGCTCTCAATAAAAATCTGCCCAAGCAACAGAGCCCTCCAAAGCAGAAACGCACGCAACCTCCGCCACCCAATACAGCCCAAATGACACATAGCCCCCAAACTCAGTGTGCCACTCAACCACAGCCCATAAGGCATAACAATGTACCCAACACTCTAGTCATAGGTGAATCTATAGTCAGGCAAACTGATGTTCCACTCACCAGGCTAAACAAGGAGAAAGTTACTGTCAGCTGCCTGTCAGGTGCCAGGATCTGCCACATAATGCACACACGCAGGTCATTCCAGAACAAGTATAAATATGACTCTGTCATTGTCCATGTTGGTGTGAATGACCTGAGACATACCTCCCTGGACTACATGAAAAGAGACATAGAGGACCTCTCCGATCTTGTAGTCCAGGCATGTATGACCCTAGCCCCTGAGTAACATCCTGCCATCACCCAGAATGGTACCACAGTACAAGGACAAAATGATTGACTTCAACAATTGGCTAAGCTTCTGGTATCATTCTAAGGGGATCTAGTATCTGTCTGTCTGGGATGACATGATCGACAGACCACGATGCTTTGTCTTACCTGTCGCCCTTGGGATTCCGGATACTAGCTAAGGCACCCCTATAGTGCCTTTTTTAGGCAAGGTTCAAATGACAAATTCACCACCATAACAGGTACAAGCAAGCAAAATCTGAGGGTAATGCTACTTAATGCTAGAAGTCTAAACCTCAAAATGCACTCAATCGAGGCACTCCATAAAATGGAGAACATCAACATCTGTGCAGTGCCAGAGACCTGGTTCAAGGCTCCAGAGACTACCGCTGCATTACCAGGCTATAATTCAAACCACACATTTCGGCCACCTAACCTGGACTGAAACATTAAAGGCGGAGGCGTGTCCATATTTATTAAGGATACCCACACCTCCAGGCTAGTTGCTCAGCATAATGCATCCGAGATTATCCAAGTGCAACTAACTCTGGTCAAGACCACAATCCAAATTGTAGCTTGCTACAGATCCCCCACCATACCCCAGGATTCCCACTCCTCATTTCTAGATACACTGGAAAATATTAGGGTACAACCCAACACCCTAATAATAGGCGATTTCAACTACCCCACCATTAACTGGGAAAACTACTCATGTACCAACTCTTTTGCTCAACGTTTTTCTGGAATTCATAAATTCCAACGCCTTGGATCAACTTATCCACACCCCCACCAGGGGCAGCAATATCCTAGAGCTGGTCATTACCAACATGGATGACTGGTGTTCCACACCAAAGGTCAATTCCTCATTGGTCAGATCCGCCCACAAGCTAATCACCCTAGACATCCACATTCATCCCCACCACCATTAGGGAAACTACAGTAAAAACTTTCTCCAAAGCCAACTTCACGCTTCTTAAGACAGAAGTGGCAAACGTCACAACACCCATGCAGATGGACAACAGAGGTACGACTGCTTAATCCTACACAATTGCAATTTATAAGCACTTACATGAGTGCATGGATCATGCTATCCCTAACAGAACTAAGATGCTATCCTCCAAAAAAATTAAGCCAATCTGGTGGTCCTCTGCCATAAACAAACTCTACAACAGAAAAAAGAAACTGTTGCAAAAAAGAGTAAGATCCCATGATTGGAGGAAGAAGCTGAGATCCCTCATAAAATCCTCCAAAGCTAGTTACGAAAACAAAATTGCCACTGATTCTAAAGACAACCACAAAGCATTCTATAGCTATGCCAAGAATCTCAATGGTAACACTCAGATCTGCTCTGAGTTACAGCACAATGGCACTAAATATACAGAACCAACTGATATTGCCAACATCCTGGCAGATAGGTTCAGTGCTAACTTTACCCCCCCCCCCTTCACCCCTTAAAGGGCCCATCTCTATACCAGAAGAATGCAAAGTTCCTGTAATCACGGCTGCACAGGTAAACCACACTCTCCAAAGCCAAAAACACAGCATCCATGGGAACTGACAACATCCCAGGCTGCGTTCTACACGAATTACAGAGTGAACTGGCACCCCACCTAAGTACCATGTTCAATCATAGCCTCACCTCAGGCTTTGTGCCCACTGAATGGTGCACAGCAATGGTTATCCCACTCCAGAAAGGGGAAGCCACCATGGACCTCGGGAACTACCGCCCCATTAGCCTGACGAGCCTGGTCTGCAAGGCCATGGAACGTATCATCATGGAACTTATAAACAAAGACATTGGTAATCTCCAAACTCTGGACCCCACCCAGTTCAGTTTTGTAGAAGGCAGATAATGTCTCCTAAACCTGTTAGACTTCTTTGAAGCAGTTAAAGCAGTAGATGAGGGTAAGGTGGTTCACACAGCCTATCTAGATCTTGCCAAGGCTTTCGACACCATCCCCCACACTGAAATTATAGATAAACTCACTAAAGTAGGTATAAATTCCTATGTCACAAGATGGGTTGCCATCTGGCTCACTGACAGAACCCACACTGTGAAAATAGCAGACCCCAAATCCGACTTCAGACCAGTGATAAATGAAGTACCACAGGGTTCAGTCCTGGGTCCTCTCCTGTTTGGTATCTACTTCCCTGAAGTACAGGCTAACAAAGACGGACTTTGGCTAACGAAGTTCGCAGATGACTGCAAACTAGGAGCCATAATCAAAACTCCTAACAATGTGGACATCCTACAAAAGGTACTCACTGAGACAGATGCCTGGTGTCAAAGCCATGGCCTCAAGCTCAATGCCAAAAAGTGCAAACTCTGTACCCATGAACAACCACATAGGCGGTAGTAAACTTAACACTGAAAGTGTTGTGACCTTGGGACACAGGTGGACAGTAGTCTCTTCTTTGATAATCACATCTCCACAGTAGTCAGGAAATCCTTCTACGTGGCACACCTCATCACAAAAGGTTTCTCATCCAGGAAAAAAGAGATCATTGTTCCCCTCTACTCATCAGTCATTAGCCCCATTATAGAGTACAATGCCCCTTTTGGTATGCACCTCACAAGACATCTACAACAACTGGAAAGACTGCAGAAATACCTCCCAAAGAGGATTACTGGCCTCAAACAGATGCCCTATGCAGACCGTCTCAAAAATCTTCAGCTTTACTCCATCGCACATTGCCTACTCAGAGGCAATCTCTGCCTAACATACAAAGCTATGTCAAACCCAAAGCTATTGGACATGCTCTACTTAAAGAAATCCCAATCCCTCCAAGCTACACACTCTAGGGACCTAAACTTTGCCACCACAATAAACAGAACATGCTGGAGGGAAAGATTCCTGTCCCATTGACTTCCCATACTCTAGAACAAACTACCTATCTATATCAAACAAAGCTCCTCATTAGCACTCTTCAAGAAGAATCTTAATGACTGGATGGGAAATAGGAAATTCACCCCGGGATCACTTCTGTGGCTCTGCTCGACAGTGGCACAAGAAAATAATTTTCTTGGGTGGCGAAAGCCAGGGTAACTTTTTGGCTAGGCTTATATAGGCCCTAAGGCCAATAGCCTTGTACCTATGAACCTATGAAGTCACCCACTGGATCTCCAGCTGTCTCACAGACAAGATGTGGGAAATCAAAATTGGGGAAGTTATTGCCACAAAGAAACCAGTCACAGCAGCATCCATCAGTCTCCTGTTTGGCATCTAATACCAAAGGGTCTGGTTGATTAAGATTGCAGATGACTGCAAGCTAGGAACTATTATTGAATCCCCAAATGATTTTTGCCATCCTGCTGAAAGGTTTCTCCCAAATAAATAACTGGTGCCAAAATCATGGACTAAAACTATGCCAAACAATGCATTATTGTATCCTTTGGGAAGTTATCTACCCCAATGAACTGCCACATTAACAATAATCCCCAGAGAGTTTACCCAGTTGTTCAGGATTTGGTAACTATGTGGACAGTGATCCAACTTTCAAGCAACATGTCCAATGTTATAAAAAATTCCTTGAATACTGCACAGCTTATAAACAAAGGGATTGTATCTAGATCTGGGGATGTTAATGCCTCCCTTTACTCGGCCCTCATTTAGCCAGTCACCGAGTATAATGCCCCCTTTGTTGGGTATCTGTCCAGGCACATGCAACAACTAAAACACCCACAGAGATTCCTTACTGAAATGATACAAGGCCTAAACAATGTGTCCTACATGGACTGACTCAAAACCCTGTCAATATACTCAGTATCCTACTGACTGCTAAGAGGTGACCTATGCCTGTGGCATCTTTTGAACCAATATTAATGGACCTGCTCCATACCATCAAGTTAAATGGCATCAGAAATACTCAGTCTAGAGATATAAACCTGTTCTGTAACATCAACAGAATAGTTTGGAGGGATGGGTCTATCTAGCAGGGGATGCTGCTGCTCTGGAACAGACTACCCATCAACGTAATGAATTGGAAACAAAATTTACCCCAGGACTGCCCCCGTACTACTAATGGACAGAGGCAACTTCTAAATGCTTTATGCCATGCTTGAGTCTCACTCAAATTATCTATGGTATGATCCCAGTTATTCTCATTAGGAGTAATATATAGTTATTGATCATGGGATAGGTAAGACCAATCTCTAAACAAATGGGATAGGTTAATTTCAGCACAACAAGGGGAAATGCATAGGCTTAAAATGGCCCTCAAGGGCATCTAGCCTAGCAGTTTCCTATAAATCTTTGAAAATCAATGTGAATCTATGATTGGCATATAGAACTTATATAGCTTGTAGGGGCAAATGCATGAGTCTAACATAAGCAAACTGAACACTGTTACTGCAGATGTTATATCTTTTTCATTTTTTAGTCATAAAGCAGAAATGTATTGAATGGAGTTATCATTCTTGGGGAAGGCATGCATGAAAGCAAAGTACTTCAATAGGATTTTGTAGGAGTGTTGATATAATTTGTTGGAAAGACAGAATGTGTTCAAAATGTAATGGCCATTATATTTCTGACAACAACACAGTCAGATATGATGTATCCTCTCAGAATAGGACAGAGTGTTTTATACCGGTGCACGTTATTAGAAGTCTATGACTGTTTTCATCATAAGTTGCCTTACGAAAACTAATGTGGGATCTGAAGCTTTGAAACTCAATTTTTAAGTGGGCTTTTGTTGTCACAATCTGGCATTACCCCCAGTTTCTGACTGGAAGTTGTTTGTCCATTGCTTGATGATCAGGTGAAACCAATGTGCACTATTTCCTTATTAAACCATAAGCAAAAAAAAAAAATGCAGAATTACCAAGCCAGCATTTCACTGTGTCTATACTCAAGTTCACATTCTGTATACTTAAAAAGACAGTTTCATCCTTGTAAAGTGAAATAGAGATGCAGACCTTGGGCTTAGAGTTGCATTCTTGAGCATATTTTGTAACCAGATATCATATTTTAATTCTGAATTTTTTATTGTAAACTGTTTCAGGGGAACTAACATATACCACTTTAAATGGATACTAAATTCAGCATTTCAGAGGGATTTTATTTCACAACTTGGTTTCCACAATTTACCTGCTTCTACTTAAAAAGCCAAACTTCCATCTAGGGACTATTTGACCTCTGCTCAAAGGTATGCTGAAAATAATGTCCAGAATATATGTGTCAATGTATTATGTTAGAAGTAAAAAGTCTACATATTTCAGCAGAAAAAAATATTTTACATGCAACATTTCAACACTACAAAGCCATGTTTTCTTAAGTTAAAGTGGTTAATTAAAGTTTAACAAAGGCTGCAGTGACATTCCTGAAAGGAGAGCAGACGTCTTATGCATATTTTGAAGATGATCATTCTATTTCCTAAAAATCTCATAATGAAATCTCAAAATGGGATAGGAATACAGCCTGATGTTTGGAAAGAACTTCATTACCGGCAGTAAGAGTTGTGGCCTAAAGGGCCCTTTTTCATGATGCAGAACACTGTGATTGACAGATGTTAGCTGCAATGAGAAAATACCTCATTATCAGCTAATTTGCATTGTGTCTGGATTGCCCTTTATTACACTGCATACACATCAGCATTTTCCTGCAGTAGTCAACACTGGCACCCCGTGTATTGCATTGGCACAGGCACTCCTACATCCACCCACACACCAACATACTTCTTACTTGTTTCTGAGATGACAGAATGTCCCTGATGTCACTCCTTTTTTTTTTTGCACCTGCCCTTGTAAATCATAGAGCCTTACAGTCAGTCGATAATGCCAGACATTAGACTTTCATTCTTATTGTTTGTGAAGTGTGTCATGATGCTAGGCCTGTTGCTGGGACAAGACAATGAGATGGTCAGTGTATTTTGGCCCTAAATTTTCTTGGTGAGAAAGTGTTCTGTTCAATTAAGTTGTGTCAAGTTTTTGGCTAGGTACATACTGAAGGGAGCATTACACACATTGGCCTACCAAATGTGGAATGATCACATCCTTAGTCCTGGATGCCAAACCCTTACTGATAAGCTGCTTTACGAAGAAAAAAAATCTTATAATAGTGGATATAGACTGATCAAAGGACATCTCATCATCTATTTAAGTTCTTGGTTACTACTAGTTACTACTAGATCAAATTTTATAGGCGTGTTTTCAGTGTTATAGTTACAGAAGTCATGCTTGTCAAAGGACACTATTATACATTTTTGGCATTTAGTTCTAAGCCACAGTTTTGACACCAGCTATTTATTTGAAAAAGGCCTTCTTGGAGAATCTTGATGACTTCTGGAAAGTTTATGATGGTACCAAGTTTACAGTCATCTGCAAACATTGTTAGCTTTGACCTCCAAGTAAATGCCAAGAGGAGTGGCTCAAGGACTAAATCTTGGGGTACACTGCTGGTAACAGGTCTTTTGGAGAAGTCGAGCCACCCACCTTAATTTCTTGAGTTCTAATAGTGAGTCAGTTTGCTTTCCAATGAGTTACATTGAGATTTACATTTAGCTAGGCAAGTATATCAACTATACATGAGTGAGGGATGTTTTGAACACCTATGCAAGGTCTAGCTATATGGTGTAAACTGAGATTTCTTAATCAATTGCTTCAGGAACCTTCTTGAAGAAGCTGACCTGGTTAAGAAGGCAGGACCTGCTCTTGACAAAACTGAACTGGTTAGGGTTAAGAGTTTATAAGTTGCTTATGTCTTTATTTATTTATTTACTCTGTAATGACCATTTACATAGCTTTACAAATGAGAATCATCAGACTTATACATCAATAGTTATCTTTTCAGTTGACAAGTCACCTTTCCGCAAGGTAAGACTATTGCTGTCCACCATTCATCTGGCACAAAGCCTGCTTACAAGCTGGTACTGAAGTTTCTATAGGATGTTTGACTGTTCCTCTTTCAGGCTGGCCAGCAGGCATCTTGGTATGTTATGTGAGCCCACAGCAGCTGTGTTTTTGTCCTTAGACAGTGCTTTGACTTGTTAAGAGATGTGGGGAGGTGGGGTAGCAGTGGATACTTATATGTTACCTGGGAATACAGGGAGAGGAATGGGAGTGTGAAATTAGAGGTTAATTTATGCACTAAGAGATTGTCTATTTCCTCTCTGTTTGAGTATGTGAAATTATTTAGCTCTTCACAATGCCGGGCATTGTTTCTGAGATTTCCAAATTTGCCTCCTATCTAGCTTTGGTTGATTTGATCAGAGACAAGAGTTCCTTGTTTAAGTTTACCAGGAGTGTTTTTTGGTAACTAGAGAGTTATATTTATTTTTATGTGTAATAAGCATTTCCTTTTATTATAATGCCTGTTTATGTTTGTGTTCCAACAAAGAGGGCTCTTTTTAATTATGGTATCATATTTACTTTAGTGGGGGACAGCAGCATCTATGCAGCTATTTACATGTGCATATAGGTTGGCAGTAAAGGATTCCACCTTTGCATAGGGGTCATTATATAGGAAGGGGATACTGATTTTAGCCAGGTCATCACTCAGGTTTAGTAGATTACCATTAGCATAATTTTTGAAAACTGCTCTATTATAATATGCTTCCTGCTTCAGTCTTAATGTGAATGTGACTGATTTATGGTCTGAATTGTCTAAGGAGGAAGTTACAAGTGGTAGGCAACAAAGCTGCCTGTATTGCTGAGAAGCAAATCCAGGACTTTGACTCCCCTAGTCAGGGACAAACTTGTCCAGCAAGGCTGCATTTATAAAGTCCAGAAATTTCTAGATATACTTGTTATGGGTTGTATAAATCACACAATTGTTTGATGGAATGTATATGGACTACATACTTGTCAGGTAGAAAGTGTGGGTCAAGGGGGGCACAGAAGGGGATCCTACGGTTAACTATGATATGATAAGGAGTTTTGTTAATGGTAAGTTGGACATGGAGGAGTTCTAGGTCATTATTTTCTCTAATAAGCCTGGAGGTGAAATTTTGTTTTACGATTATACAGATGCTACCACCTTTTGTGCTTTCATGTAGTGTGGTGGGCATTGAAACTTTACACTGATGGAGTGCTCTCAATGGTCTTGAACCAGGTGTCCGTGATGATGCATATATCGATGCATTCCAGGGTAAGGAGTATATGCAGGAAGTGGAATTTTATGTTTATGTTTGAACAGCAATAACTTAATGTTATCCGAACAGGTTGAGATCTTTTGAAGACTGACATTGCCTAACAAAGGAACTATGGGGATGGACAAAGTTTTTGCCAGTATATGAAAGATATGGGGGATATATGCAGCCCATCTTTGGCAAAGCAGTTAGGACTATATAGCATTTCCTTCCAGGCAGATATATTGGTAGGCACTGAAACCTCACACTGATGAAGTGCTCTCAATGGTCTTGAACCAGGTGTCCGTGATGATGCATATATCAATGCATTCCAGGGTAAGGAGTATATGCAGGAAGTGGAGTTTTATGTTCAGGCTGCAAGGTTTGAACAGAAATAACTTAATGTTATCTGAATAGGTTGAGATCTTTTGAAGACTGACATTGCCTAACAAAGGAACTATGGGGATAGACAAAGTTTTTGCCAGTATATGAAAGATATGGGGGGATATGTGCAACCCATCTCTGGCTAAGCAGTTAGGACTGTATAGCGTTTCCTTCTAAGCAGATATATATATATATATATATATATATATATATATATATTGGACACCTTTTGAGTGACACCAGAAACTAAGAAAATAGTTGAAGTCAATAACCTTTTGTTTATATTGTGGTATAATTCGTGGTGAAAGCAAAATGCTATTGAAGGCTAGATTCATACCTGCTTTGGTCACATATTCTGAGAGGTCCATCATGTCCCTCTTCATACAGTCCAGGGAGGTACATCTCAGGTCATTTCCTCCCACGTGTACGATGAATGTGTCATATATGCACTTGTGATGCAAGGACTTGAGTTCATGCGTGACATGGTGAATCCTGGCCCCTGGCTGTGAACCTCTCCTTGCTCAGCCAGGTGAGTGGTGCATCAGTATGTCTTACTATGGGATGATTATGATGTTGGACTGTGTGGAGGTCTGTATTGTGGGCTTTTGAGTTGGGCATGTTTCATGGTGAGTGCTGCCTGAGTTGAGTGCTTCTGAGGTTGCTGTGTGTCTTTGTTTTAAGTTTCATTTATGAGGTCCTTGTTCATAGGTTCATAGGTTCGTACTAGGCTATCTGCCCTAAGGCATTTATAAGCCTAGCCAGAGTGTGTGTGGCTTTCACCACCCCTTAGGATGAGAATACTACACCCTTTTAGGGTTTAGTTTACTGTGCTTCTGTCTGGTAGTGACACAGAGATGACCCCCGGGGTAAACCTACGATCTCCCATCCACTCGTCAAGATTTCTCTTGAATAGAGTTAGTGAGGGGCTCTGCCTAACATGGATTGGGATTCTGTTCCAGAGTGTAGGGAGCCTCTGGGTTATAAATCTGTCCCTCCAGCACGTCCTATTTATTTCTGTGTTGAGGTTTAAGTTTCTTGCTCTCATGGCTCTGATGGATTTGGATTTTCTGAGGTGGAGCATGTCCATTAATTCCGGATTGGACATGGCCTTGTACGTCAGGCACAGGTCACCTCTGAGTAGGTGGTATGCGACTGAATAGAGCTGGAGTTTTTTCAGTCGGGCAGCATATGACATATGTTTAAGACCCTTTATCCTCTTGGTGAGGAACTTTTGGGGTCTTTCCAACTGCTGCAGGTGTCGGGTAAGATACATCCCAAATGGGGCATTGTACTCAATCATTGGCCTGATAAGAGAAGAGTACAGGGGCACAATTACCTCTCTTGATCTAGATGTGAAACCCTTCATGGTAAGGTGGGCAATATAGAAGGTCTTCCTAACCACTTTGGCAATGTGAGTGTCAAATGAGAGGTTACTGTCAACCTGGGTCCCTAGGTCCCTGATTACCTCTTCCAGACTTAATGGATTACCACCTATGTGGTAATTTGTGGGTACCTTGTTTTTCCCAAAGGGTATGACTATACATTTTTTGGCGTTCAGCTTAAGGCCATGGCTCTGGCACCAATTATCCATTTCTATGAGGCCTCTCTAAAGGATGTTTGTGTCCGCTGGAGTATCAATTATGGCACCCAGTTTGCAGTCATCTGCGAACTTTGTCAGCCACAATCCTCCTATGTTTGCCTGTACCTCGGAAAAATAAATGCCGAACAAGAGGGGTCCCAGGACTGAGCCCTGTGGGACGCCGCTTGTGACTGGCTTAGAGTCGGACATAGCTCCAGCAACTCTGACCCTGTGGGTTCTGTCCTTGAGCCAGTTTGCAACCCATCTTGTGACATATGGGTTTACATTTAAGCTGGTGAGTTTGTCTATGATGCCTGAGTGGGGTATTGTGTCAAAGACTTTTGCAAGGTCAAGGTAGGCTGTGTGAACTGCCTTACCCTCATCAATGGCCTTAGTGACTGTTTCAAAAAAGTCGACCAAGTTCAAAAGGCAGGATCTGCCCTTGACAAAGCCAAATTGGGTAGGATCCAATGTCTGTAGGTCCCCAATGTCTTTGTTTATGAGTTCCATAATGATCCTCTCCATAGCTTTGCAGACCAGGCTCGTCAAGCTTATGGGGCGGTAATTTCCAGGGTCCGTAGAAGCACCGCCTTTGTGAAGTGGGACCACTGTTGCCATATGCCACTCTTTGGGTACGTATCCTGTAGTAAGGCTAAGATTAAACAGCAGCCTTATGTGTGGGTTTAGTTCCTCTTGGAGTTCATGTAGCACACAGCCCGGGACACCGTCCGGTCCCATTGATGCTGTGTTTTTAGCTTTAGACAGGGCGGCTCTCACCTGGGCATCTGAGATGTTAGGGAGGGTACACTCTGCTGGGATAGTTATTTCTCCTTTTGGGGGGGAGGGGGAGGAGAAATTTGCACTGAACCTGTCTGCTAGAATGTTGGCAATGTCAGTGGGTTCAGTGTATTTTGTGTCATTTTGCACTAACTCTGAGCATATCTGGGAGTTTCCACCCAGGTTTCTAACATAGCTAAAGAAGGCCTTGTGATTGTCTTTTGCGATTTTTCTCTCAAAGTTGGCCTTGGATGATTTTATGAGTGATCATAGTTTTTTGCTAGTACTGATCAGAGATGCCTTCCCTTTTAGGGATTTTGCTCTGTCATGTAGTAGCTTCCTCCTCCTGTTGTAAAGTTTGTTTATGGCTGGGGTCCACCAGACCGGGCGCCTGCCTTTGGGGGAATGGGTCTTGGTTTTATTTGGGATTGCATGATCCATGCATTCTTGAAGGTGCCCGTAGAAGGAATTTGCAAAGGATTCAGCAGTGTGGGTTGTGGTTTCCACTGGCCCAGGGGCCTTGAAGGATACCACTTCAGTCTTAAGAAGTGTGAAGTTGGCTTTTGAGAAGTTCTTCACTGTGGTCTTTGGTGGAGGGGGGGGGGGCGGGATGTGGATTTCCAGTGAGATTAATTTATGGTCTGATCTTAGCAAAGAGGGATATACTTCCGGTGTGGAGCATTTTGTCCCCATGTTTGTGATGATCAGGTCTAGTATATTGTCTCCTCCCGTGGGAATGGTGACTAGTTGTTCCATTGCATTTGAGTTTATGAATTCTAGGAACCTTTGAGCTAGGGTGTTGGGGCTTGAGTAATGTTCCCAGTCTATGTTTGGGTAGTTGAAGTCTCCCAATATGATGGTATTTGGAGAGACATTCATACTCTCCAGTGTCTTCAGGAAGGCTGTGTGGGGTTCCTGAGTTTGAGAGGGTGGTCTGTAGCATGCTACAAACTGTAAGGCAGTTTTGCCTATGGTTAGTTGCACCTGGATGGTCTCCGATGCTTCGTGCATTGCCACTAACCTGGAGGTGTGGGTATCTTTGATGAATATGGATACTCCCCCTCCTTTTGTGGTTCGGTCCAAGTTTTGGGGCCGGAAAGCATGATATGAGGTAAAACCTGATAGTGCTGGGGTGCTCTCAAGGAGCCTTTTACCAGGTTTCAGTCACTGCACAGACATCGATGTTCTCCATACTGAGGAGGGCTTCGAGGGCATGCATCTTGAGGTTTAGACTTCTGGCATTGAGCAGCATTACCCTTAGTTTTTTTCCACTTGTGCTTTCTAGGGAGGTAGGTTTGTCATTTGAGCCTTGCCTAAAAAAGGCACTATGGGGGTGGCAAGAGCCTTGGCCAATATCCGGAAGCCCAGGGGTGACCGGTGCAAGCCATCCCTTGCGAAGCAGCGTGGCTTGTCAAGCATGTCATCCCAAGCAGATAGACATTGGATCCCCTTAGAATGACACCAGTAATTAAGCCAACTGTTAAAACTGATCATTTTATCTTTGTACTGTGGCATCATTCTTGGTGAGGGTAAGATGCTGCTCAGGGTCAGGGTCATACCGGCCTGGGCTACATAATCAGAGAGCTCCTCTACGTCTCTTTTCATGTAGTCCAGGGAGGTACGTCTCAGGTCGTTCACACCGGCATGTACAATGACTGAGTCATATTTGTACTTGCTGTAGAGTGACTTGAGTGCTTGTGTTATGTGGCAGATTCTAGCTCCCGACAGGCAGCTTACTGTGACCTTTTCCTTGTTCAGTGGAGTCACCTATTACAAGTGTGTCTGGCATGTTGTTTGGCCTTAAGGGCTGTGACTGTTTAGCACACTGACTTTGTGAGCTATGTATTGCATGTGCTATGTCTTGAGGTGGCAGTTGCTTGGGTGTCTGCTTTGGAGGCCTCTGTTGTTTTGGTAGATTTTTAATCAGCGCCTCCGAGTATGTTTTTGTGTGTTTATGTGTTTGGTTTGCAGTTGTGATAGTTCTATGTGAGACCGGGTTTGTGGTGTGCGTGGTTACCTTCTCCTCCTGACTGGTCTTGCCAGTACTGAATTGAGAGAGCTCAGCCTCCAGTTTGGCTATATAGTTGCATCTCTCGCATATATTTGTATTCGTTGGGAGGAGGAGAGGGTTGTCTGTGTACATGAGGCAATTGTAACATTGCCTCAAGATTCCCAGATTCACCAGCTGAACAGGAGAGGACGCCAGCAACTGACCCTTCGACATGCTAGAAATGGTGAAAAAGATTGCAGTGTAACTGAGTCAGAAAGGACCTATAGGGAAATGGGTACTCAAGGAAATTTAGGAGAATGAAGTACTTTCTTTTGTTTAAGAGTGCTTTACCTGTATAAAAAATGCTTTAGGAGCAAGTGCTGAGCTTTTCAGATAGAGTATAGGCAGTTTAGATTGCAAGTAGAACAGTTCTAAGGGAAAAATTGAAGAGCAGACTTTACTGAGCCAGAAATAGTTTAAACTTGATTAAACGGTGCTGCCCTATGCTGCTCTATGAGCAACTTCGCAAAAGTGGGCTTTATAGCAGGGGGTTGAAAAGAGCCAGGAATTGACCCAAAATGGCCAATAAACTACAAGTTGCTGGGCTGGAACCAATCCTCTAGGGACAAATAGGTTGCTCAGTGCTCCCCACTCCCACTGGTGAACAAAGAAGCTTCCTCTTATCCAAATAAGGATATGGATAGCACAGGAACTAAGACAAAGCCCAGAGATCAGCAAAATCTGAAGACTGGACTATTCTAGTTCAGAAAAGCGGGAAAACAAGGATTTTTTTGTTTTTTTCTTTTTTTTACAGAGAAAGGAGAAAAAGATACAGTAACAAACAGTAAATGCTATAAAATGGCTAGCGCACTTGAGTGAGTTAGCCTAACACTTAAATTAAACAAAAAATAACTTTTTAAAGTGCTAACAGTATAAATTCAACACAAGTACAGTAGAAACAATATGCAGAGCTGTTTTTTAAGCGAAATGCAGTCGAGATGCAGTAATTTAAGTGAAAGCCAGAAAAAATACTTATAAATCCAGGAAAGTCACTCTTTCACTCTCTGCTGCTTGTAGAACTCTGCAGGACACCACGAGGAGCTGTGCTGAGTCTTTTACAAGTGAAAAAGCACGCAAAAGCGGGCTTTATAGCAGGGGGTTGAAAAGAGCCAGGAATTGACCCAAAATGGCCAATAAACTACAAGTTGCTGGGCTGGAACCAATCCTCTAGGGACAAATAGGTTGCTCAGTGCTCCCCACTCCCACTGGTGAACAAAGAAGCTTCCTCTTATCCAAATAAGGATATGGATAGCACAGGAACTAAGACAAAGCCCAGAGATCAGCAAAATCTGAAGACTGGACTATTCTAGTTCAGAAAAGCGGAAAACAAGGATTTTTTGTTTTTCTTTTTTCACAAAGAAAGGAGAAAAAGATACAGTAACAAACAGTAAATGCTATAAAATGGCTAGCACTTGAGTGAGTTAGCCTAACATAAATTAAACAAAAATAACTTTTTAAAGTGCTAACAGTATAAATTCAACACAAGTACAGTAGAAACAATATGCAGAGCTGTTTTTTAAGCGAAATGCAGTCGAGATGCAGTAATTTAAGTGAAAGCCAGAAAAATACTTATAAATCCAGGAAAGTCACTCTTTCACTCTCTGCTGCTTGTAGAACTCTGCAGGACACCACGAGGAGCTGTGCTGAGTCTTTTACAAGTGAAAAAGCACGCAAAAGCGGGCTTTATAGCAGGGGTTGAAAAGAGCCAGGAATTGACCCAAAATGGCCAATAAACTACAAGTTGCTGGGCTGGAACCAATCCTCTAGGGACAAATAGGTTGCTCAGTGCTCCCCACTCCCACTGGTGAACAAAGAAGCTTCCTCTTATCCAAATAAGGATATGGATAGCACAGGAACTAAGACAAAGCCCAGAGATCAGCAAAATCTGAAGACTGGACTATTCTAGTTCAGAAAAGCGGGAAAACAAGGATTTGTTTTGTTTTTTTTTTTACAGAGAAAGGAGAAAAAGATACAGTAACAAACAGTAAATGCTATAAAATGGCTAGCGCACTTGAGTGAGTTAGCCTAACACTTAAATTAAACAAAAAAATAACTTTTTAAAGTGCTAACAGTATAAATTCAACACAAGTACAGTAGAAACAATATGCAGAGCTGTTTTTTAAGCGAAATGCAGTCGAGATGCAGTAATTTAAGTGAAAGCCAGAAAAATACTTATAAATCCAGGAAAGTCACTCTTTCACTCTCTGCTGCTTGTAGAACTCTGCAGGACACAACAAGGAGCTGTGCTGAGTCTATTACAAGTGAAAAAGCACGCAGAAGTGGGCTTTATAGCAGGGGGGTGAAAAGAGCCAGGAATTGACCCAAAATGGCCAATAAACTACAAGTTGCTGGGCTGGAACCAATCCTCTAGGGACAAATAGGTTGCTCAGTGCTCCCCACTCCCACTGGTGAACAAAGAAGCTTCCTCTTATCCAAATAAGGATATGGATATTACAGGAACTAAGACAAAGCCCAGAGATCAGTAAAATCTGAAGACTGGAGTATTCTACTTCAGAAAAGCGGAAAACAAGGATATTTGTTTTTTTCTTTTTTTTACAGAGGAAGGCGAACAACATACCCTAACAAACAGTAAATGCTATAAAACGGCTAGCACTTGAGTGAGTTAGCTTAACATAAATTAAACAAAAATAACTTTTAAAGTGCTAACAGTATAAATTCAACACAAGTACAGTAGAAACAATATGCAGAGCTGTTTTTTAAGCGAAATGCAGTCGAGATGCAGTAATTTAAGTGAAAGCCAGAAAAAATACTTATAAATCCAGGAGAGTCACTCTTTCACTCTCTGCTGCTTGTAGAACTCTGCAGGACACAACAAGGAGCTGTGCTGAGTCTTTTACAAGTGAAAAGTAAGCAGGCTTTATAGCAGGGGAAAGAGAATTGACCCAACTTGGCCAATAAACTACAAGTTGTTGGGCTGGAACCAATCCTCTAGGGACAAATAGGTTGCTCAGTGCTCCCCACTCCCACTGGTGAACAAAGAAGCTTCCTCTTATCCAAATAAGGATATGGATATTACAGGAACTAAGACAAAGCCCAGAGATCAGTAAAATCTGAAGACTGGAGTATTCTAGTTCAGAAAAGCGGGAAAACAAGGATTGTTTTTGTTTTTTTTTTTACAGAGAAAGGAGAAAAAGACACAGTAACAACAGTAAATGCTATAAAAAAAAGCGGCTAAGCGAAGGAGAAAAGATACAGTAACAAACAGTAAATGCTATGCTAAGCTAAGCACGGTGAGTTAGCTTAACACTTAAATTAAACAAAAAATAACTTTTTAAAGTGCTAACAGTATAAATTCAACACAAGTACAGTAGAAACAATATGCAGAGCTGTTTTTAAAGCGAGAAATGCAGGTGATGCAGTAATTTAAGTGAAAGCCAAAAAGTACTTATAAATCCAGGAAAGTCACTCTTTCACTCTCTGCTGCTTGTAGAACTCTACAGGACACCACGAGGAGCTGTGCTGAGTCTTTTACAAGTGAAAAAGCAAAAGCGGGCTTTATAGCAGGGGTTGAAAAGAGCCAGGAATTGACCCAAAATGGCCAATAAACTACAAGTTGCTGGGCTGGAACCAATCCTCTAGGGACAAATAGGTTGCTCAGTGCTCCCCACTCCCACTGGTGAACAAAGAAGCTTCCTCTTATCCAAATAAGGATATGGATAGCACAGGAACTAAGGCAAAGCCCAGAGATCAGCAAAATCTGAAGACTGGACTATTCTAGTTCAGGAAAGCGGGAAAACAAGGATATTTTTTTGTTTTTTTCTTTTTTTTTACAGAGAAAGGAGAAAAAGATACAGTAACAAACAGTAAATGCTATAAAACGGCTAGCGCACTTGAGTGAGTTAGCCTAACAATTAAATTAAACAAAAAATAACTTTTTAAAGTGCTAACAGTATAAATTCAACACAAGTACAGTAGAAACAATACACAGAGCTGTTTTTTAAGTGAAATGCAGTCGAGATGCAGTAATTTAAGTGAAAGCCAGAAAAAATACTTATAAATCCAGGAAAGTCACTCTTTCACTCTCTGCTGCTTGTAGAACTCTGCAGGACACCACGAGGAGCTGTGCTGAGTCTTTTACCTTGTGGTTTAGGAAGGTTACTTCTAAGAGCCTCAGCATATGTAGGTCCAAGTGTTTGGTCTACAATGTATGTGATAGGTATAGTGTAGTACTGTGTATCACTGACAACCTGTTTGCTGTTTATAGTGGCTGCATGTGAGAGCTTTGCCTCCAATAACACTGTATAACTATATCTCTCACACACACTGTCAGTATATTTAAGTATTAAGTAATAAATGGTAGTCACTAAACATGAGACTCTTGCTACATTGCATTAAAATACCAATTTCAACTAAGCTGGCGACAGTGAAAGTTGGAAAGTGCAGATCCATGGTTCCAGAAGTTCACTAATATGAGGTGCAGGGTGGCACCAGTGGGGGTTGGAACTGATTTTCTTATGCCCACAAATGGCCTCTACTGTCACTAGAGTTTAAGCAATGTAATTCTGTCTCATATCACATTAAATGTGAAAAATAAGTTTACAGCTAATTCAGTAACTCAGTAAGAAATACAAATGTGCTCATCCTAGGTGTTTCTAGGCCAACAGAAAGTCAAATCAGATGAAAATAAGCCATAATCAATAGTATGATTGCTTAATGTTGCAATAGAGGAAAAAATCTTGAGGAGTATTGCTAAACGATGCCACAGGTCTATTCTGGGAGGTCAGTAGATGTGGTAGGCAGAAAAATAGTGGAACCATTTGTGTATTGGTCTAATATAAGTGCTCCTCATTAAGCTGCCATGTTGTTTACAAAAACTGGAAATAATAACGGACCAAGCAATGAGTTCTGCATGTCATTATTAGGTACTGGACAGAAGGAGAAAATGAGATACCCCCAACTGACTAGATGGCATCATATTTCCTTTCAGGTGGAGAACCACTGAACAGCTTTGTTAGACAGACCAGTATTTAGAGATCTACCTAAAGTAAGTGTGATTAAAAGTCTTGGATAAATCATAGAGCAAAAGAATAATTATACTGCCTAGCTTTTAGATGAGTTTGAATACACCGTGTTACTCTAGTGACATCAGTTGTTGTACCATTTTTCATAGTCTGAAACCATGCTGGAAATAAGACTCTATGGCGTCAGTATTGAGGAATCCTGTTAGTTGAGTGTGAATATATTTTCCAAGATTTTGTAAGTCGGATATCCTAATGTGATGGGACAAAAATGATTGCTTATAATTGATGAGTCATCCTTAAGCAGACCTAACTCACCTATGGCCCTGCCACACAACAGGCTGTAATACACTCAAACGCTAACTCCATCATCTTTGTATTTGTATTCTTAAGCTTCATTTCCTACTCTAGGACACACAGTCACATGATCACTGGTGGCTAATCTACCCTAATCTGGAAATCCATGAGCCCCTCTGGTCTGGCTTGGACCACATACCGATTTTTAGCCTTTTAAATCCAGTCCTGTATCAGTTGGCTGATCTGTCCATGGTCTACAACTTTAGGCATCTCCCTTGATGCCTCTTGTCTGGTGCTCAGCTTCTCTCAGTCTACTCTTGGCAGATTCATCAGGATGGAAGTGAGCAGGTATCACTTTAGATGGGGGATGGCAGAAGCCTTACTTCAGGGTGACTGTATGTGCATGAATGTGCTACTGCTCGTGTGTGGGGGTGCAGGATTGCTAGTGTGAACCAGTGCATACCAGCAAATATGAATGGGTTGTTGTATTTATAAGTTTTGTGGTGGGGACTTGCCTACTACAAAGAAAAAATTTTTGAACTGTTCCTCTGCACTAAATGCAATAGGCAGTTTCATTGTTGGGATTAAACTGTGATATGAGAAAGATCAAAATGTTTGTTTTGTCCATATAATGTCTTTCCAGATGTTTATCTGTACTTTGGGTTGTTTATTTTTTTAATTTACTGACTTGTAGAAAATCATTTTTTGCCACATCAACAGTGAAAAGGATGCCTTAGGGTCATGTGATATGCATGCATAGTTGAAACTATCCCTCATAGGATCATAGGAGGTTACTAGGCTATTGGCCCTGAGGCCCTTATAAGCCTAGCCAAGAGTTTAGCCCATGTTTAGACAAATCAGCACCAGATGCCCCTGTCCAGCAGGGACATGGGTGGAATCCCAGGGATGTATTTTCTATTTCCAATGCGGTTATCCTGATTGTGCTTAAAAAGGCGTAAGGAGGTACGCTGTTTGATGTGGAGAGGGAGTCTATTCCACAGATGGGAGCGCCTCGGGGATGGAAATCTGTCCTGCCAACAAGTACTATTGAAGTCACAGACCAGTTGAGCTGACATGTGCAGGTTACTCGAGTGGAGCTTGACTTACAGATATGCAGCAGTCCCATCAAGGTGGAGTTCCAGATCACCTTGTATGCCAGACAGAGGTCACCTCTGAGGAGTCTGTATGAAACAGAGTACAAGGATAGGGCTTTTAGCTTATCTGTGTATGGAAGAGTTCTAAGGCCCTGGATTCTCCTGGTGAGGAACCTCTGTGGTCTCTCCAGCTGCTGCATGTGCTTTGTGAGGTACATGCCAAATAGGGCATTGTACTCAATAATGGGCCTTATAAGGGAAGAATAGGGGATGTTATGTCCTCCTTGTCCCTGGATGAGATACCCTTACTTATGAAGTTGGCCATGTAGAAAGCTTTCCATACAATGGAAGCAACATTGTGGTCAAAAGTTAGGTTGCTATCAATCTGGGTGCCAAAATCCCTCACGACTGACTGCATGCTTAAAACATTGTGATAATTTGTAGGGACATCACTTTCCCCAAAGGGGATGATGATGCATTTTTTTTATTCAGTTTGAGCCATGCTTCTGGCACTAGCCATTGTTTGGGTGAAACCCACTTGGAGGATGTCCACGTCAGTAGGGGAATTGATGACAGTGCCCAGCTTGCAGTTGTCTGCAAACTTGGTCAGCCATAGCCCACTGGTTTTGCCCTGTACCTCAGAAAATAACAGAAGCTCCAAGACCAAACCGGGTCTACTGCTTGAGGTGGCTTCCCCTTTTTTGACCAGGTGGGTTCTATCAGTGAGCCAGTTAGCTACCCATCTGTTAACATATGGATTGATGCCTAGTTGAGAGAGTTTATCTATTATGCCTGAGTGGGGAATAGTGTCGAAGGCTTTGGCCAGGTCAAGGTAGGTGGTGTGCACTGTCTTCCCCTGGTCCATGGCTTTGGTGACTGTCTCAAAAAAGTCAACCAAATTTAACAGACATGACCCCCCCTTGATGAAGTCAAACTGTGTGAGCTCGAGTGTTTGGAGGTTGCCAATGTCCTTGTTAATGAGCTCCATGATAATCCGTTGCATGGCCTTGCACATCAGGCTAGTTAGGCTGGTGGGTCTATAATCTCCTAAACTGATGGATGCTCCACCTTTGTGTAAATGGATGACAGTGGCTGTCCTCCACTCAGCTGGGACAACGCCAGTATTCAGACTTTAGTTGAATAGGGCACCATACCTCTCAACTGTACAGATTTTTGCAGAATGTCCAGATTTTTGCCTCAAATCTGTGGCCCATTTTTCATAAAATTATGTTTTTTTTTTCTGGTAAATTAGTGGTAGATCATTAAAGACTGGAAATACATGCTAATGCAAAACCTGTTATTCTATCAACTTTCTAAGTTTGTAAGAGCAATATTTAAAAACTGTTCCTATTTTTGGGTCTTTGTCCCACTTTTATGTATTGCTTTGTCCAGATTTCTTGCTCTAAGATGTTGAGAGGTATGTAGGGCGCCCAATGGTGCTGCAAGTTTCTGCCTGAGTTCATGCAGGATGCAACCTGGGATGTTTTCGGGTCCCATGGAGGCTGTATTTTTTGCCTTTGAGAGAGCAGTGATGACCTGATCCCTAGATATAAGGGAAAGGGGGCAGGTACTGGAAATGTCCAGATTTCCTGATGGGGTGGACAGAGGGGTAATTTTTTTACTGAATCCATCAGCCAGCAAGTTTGCTATATATACGACATTTGTATATGTGGTGTCTTTGACCACCAGTTTTGAACAGATCTGAGTGCTATGAAGGCCTTATGATTGTCTCTAGTAGATGTGGCCAATTTGGACACAAAGTTTGCTTTGGAGGATTTCTAGTGCTCTTATTTGCTTGTTTAGGCTAAGGAGACATTACTTCCAGTTGGGCACCTGCTCCTTCTTGGTGCTGGACAGCAATTATTTTCTTTTGTTATAGAGTTTATTTATTGCAGATGTCTACCAGACGGGTTTACTCTTCCTTGTGGAGGATGATTTAGTCTTGTCAGGTACTCCTGATTACATGCATCTCTATAAATGTTTGCATAGTAATTTGGTATAGTTTTGGAAAATGATGCTAATTCCTAGAGAGGGGAGGGGGCTGTGAAACTGTATATACCATCCCAGAAGAGTCTGTAATCAGCTTTGGAGAAGTTTTTTTGTTTGACCCTAGCTACAGGGGGGTTGGGGAAGATGGTGACTTTGAATGTGACTGTTTTATGGTCGGCTCTTACAAGGGAGGATGATACTGCAGGGATGCTGCAGTGGTTACTCATGGTGGTTAATACCAAGTCCAAGATATTATCACCACTTGTGGGAGTATCGACTAACTGTTCCAAAGCATTTGCATTGACAAAATCGAGGAACCTCTGGGCATTTGTGTTCTGGCATGAGTAGTTCTTCCAGTCTATGTTTGGGTAGTTAAAGTCACCCAGGATCAAGGTAAAGGGTTGAATCTTGATAGATTCAAAGAGGTGTAGATAGGCAATTTGGGCATCTTGAGTCATATTTGGGGGCTGGTAGCTAGCTATGATTTGTATTAGGGTCTTGTCAATGGTTAACTGCACCTGAAGTGTCTCCTGTGTGTCATACTGTTTGACCAGCCTGGAGGTGTGTGTGTCTTTAATATATGTTGAAACTCTACCTCCCTTGACTTCACTACCCACAGTTTGGGGTTTGAATGCATGATAGGATGAGTAACCAGGTATGGCCGGGGTGCTGTGTCCGCAGCTTTGAACCAGGTTTCTGTGACTGCGCATATGTCAGCATTTTTCAGGGGTATGAATGCTTGCAATAAGTGCAGTTTCGTGTTTAGACTCCTAGCGTTTAGCAGCATAACCTTTAATTTGAGCTTTGTTGAAATTTTTATGTTGATAGTTTTAACCTCATTACTTTTTCTAAAAAAGGTACTATGGGGGATTTTCAGTAATGCCCCAGACTTGCCTAAGAATTTTGCTGTGTCCCTGTTACAGTTTGTAATTTAATGACCACACTGACAATTATGCTACTAAAGAACATCAGATAATAGTAATGCATACTTTACTCTTCATAAAAAGTATTTTAGTACAGTCCTCTGTCAAATAATATTTCTTTCTAGCTTGCACCTAATCTTCAGGTTGAGAAAGCAGCATGACAGAGTGGTACAGCTTCTAAAGCTCTCTTCCACACTGCTTGCATTATTAGGTGACAGAGTCTTCAATGCACAGACTTGTACTCTCTAGTTTAGATCTATGCAACTTTAACTTTTACCAGTAATTAAATACAGCATTGTAACAGATGTGGTACAGTAACGGGCCAATGAACCAATGCAGATCAGCCAGAATATTTCCAGGCCTACTGAATGGACTGTGTGAATTACAAAGCTGCTGCAGGGAAATGAAAAAGTAAATTCACACAAAATGTAGATAGAGCACCTGTTGATTTTAACAAAACTTCACTTTTTGTTTAGAGTGTCAAGTATTTAACAGTAATAAAAGCTGGGAAAGAGGTTGAGGAAAGAAAATGACTCAAACTTGCTATAGGGACAGAGAAAGCTTTCTGTGATAATGAGCTCAAGTTTATGCTTAAGCATCTTTATAACCATTCAGGCTATCATCAGGTTTAAGCATGACCTCAAGGGATGTGTCTTTACATTTGCTTTGGTTTTGTTTGTATAAGGTATAAGGCAGGGGGATTTTTATTTTTGCCTAAAGACCTAACATCATGCAGTCACCAAAAAGTTAAAGTTTACACTTCTTTTTAGTACCTACACATTTTGGAATTCTGATTTAGTATTTCCAGGCTTAATGGGATTGACTTGGATAGTCTTTTGCAGGTACTGAAAAGTATGTATGCAAGTATGAGCGAGTGCCCATACATGACTGTGTGTGTGTATTTGTACTCTTGTGGCTCAGTTCTTGCATAACTCTGCAGTTATACAGAAAATATACCTCTCAACTGTGTCTTTGCAGAACATCCCGGATTCTTTTTTTTTTTTTTTTTTTTTTTTACATAGGTTCATTATAGGTGTGAACTAGGCTAACAACCCCAAGGGCCTTTTTAAGTCAAGCTATGCATCTCAAACCTCCGACAAGTTCTGGTACCCTTGATAAGTGTAAGCAGGGGCTTGGTAGGTGAAACATTCACAAGCAGGTGCCTGGGAGATAAACCATTTACAGGCTGACTGTGTCCATTGGAGACATAGGTGCCAAACCAGGGATGAATTTCCTGTTCCCCATCCAATTGTCCAAGTTACACTGGAATTGGGTTAGGGAGGAACTCTGCTTCACATGGATGGGGAGCCTGTTCCTGAGTAGGGGTAGGTTCATAGGTTCATAGGTTGGTACTAGGCTATCAGCCCTAGGGCCTATACAAGCCTAGCTATAACAATTCCCTGGCTATTTCTTCCCACATTATTTACTTTCCTGGACCCCTGTCTAGCAGGGCGACTGATGTGATCCCTGGGGTGAATTTCCTTTCTCCCATCCAATTGTCAAGGTTCCTCTTGAAGAGGTCCAAAGAGGCACTCTGCTTGACATGTATGGGCAATCTATTCCAGAGTCTGGGGAGTCTCTGGGATACATACCTGTCTCTCCAGCAGATCCTATTTGTATCACAGGCAAGGTTTAAGTCTTTAGAATTGGTAAAACCTGAATGGTTTTGCGGATATGCAGGAGGTTCATCAGACTGGGGTCTGATAATGCCTTGTATGCCAGGTATAGATCTTCCCCCGACAGTCTGTAGGAGACAGAATACAGGGATAGGACCATGAAGTGGTCTGCACAGGACATGTTACTTATACCCTGTATTCTTTTAGTGAGGAACCTCTGTAGACGTTCCCGTTGTTGGATATGCCTGGTTAAGTACATAACAAAAGGGCATTGCACTCAATGATAGGTCTAATGAATACTGAATACAGTGGAACAATGACTTCTTTGGACCTAAAAGCCATACCTTTGTTTATAAGTTGCACAACACAGAATGATTTCCTCACTACTATAGAAGCGTGATGGTCAAAAGATAGATTACTGTCTGTGTGTGTCTCCAAGTCCCTGACTACTGCTTCAGCTCTTAGGGGTGTGTTGTCAATATGAAAGTTTCCAGGGTGGATGACTTCCTGAAGGGTGCTATTATACATTTCTTGGCATTTAGTTTTAGTCCATGGCTCTGGCACCAGTTGTTTGTCTGTGTCAGTCTTCCTGGAGAACTTTTGTGTCAGAGGTTGATTCAATGACAGCTTCTAATTTGCAATCATCTGCAAATTTAGTCAGCCAGAGGCCACTAACATTGGCCTTGACTTCAGAGAAGTAAATGTCAAAAAGGAGAAATCTCAGGACCGATCCCTGAGGGACTCCATTTATGACTGGCCTCCCTGTGGAGGTGGACTCCCCAATTATTACACCTTGGTCCTGTTTGTGATCCAGCTGACTATCCACTGGGATGACATATGGGTTTGTACCTAACCTCTTAAGTTAGTCAACAATGCCCAAGTGGGGAATCATGTCAAATGCCTTGGCCAGGTCATATACCTCAGAAAATTTGATTTACTGGTTATTCACTGAGGAGTTCAGAAAAGGTAGTAATGCTAGACATTAAAGTATCATACTTATTGTTCAGAATATATGTGTTAATTCAAAACCTCTTTTATTAATTTTTGTCCCTTATTTTGTACCAGCATTACTGTTTGTGATGTACAGAATTCTTGAGCAAAGCTGAGATGCATGTAGGGAACAATACCTCTCAACTGTATATGTTTTTGCAGAACATCTGGGACTTTTGATTCATATTTTTTTTTGTTAAGATTTTCTAGTAAATTACTGTGGATTACAGCAGGGCGGCCATGGTTGTGCAGCGGTTAGTGTTGTCGCCTCACAGCAAGAGGTTCTCTGGTTCAATCCTCAGCTGGGGTGCCTTCTGTGCAGAGTCTGCATGTCCTCCCTGTGCTCGCGTGGGTTTCCTCCGGGTACTCCGGTTTCCTCCCACATCCCAAAGACATGCTGTTGGTGGATTGGACACTCTAAATTGGCCCTAGGTGTGAGTGTGTGCATGTGTGTGCCTTCTGTGGAAGGTTGGGCGCCGGGATGGCAACTCAACACCGTAAAACTCCACTGCCAATCATGAGCTGACAGGTGTTCCGCTGTGGTGACTCCTAACCGGGAAAAGCCAGAAGAAGAAGACTGTGGATTACAGCAAGTCAATAATATCAGACATAGGTTCATATTTCTTATTGTTCAGAAAACACACGTGGATGTAAAACATGTTCTATTAACATTTTAAGTGAAATAGAGTAATATTAAAATTGGCCCAGATTTTCCTCTGCATTATTTTTGACTATGTCCAGAATTCTTGAGCAAAGATGAAAGGTGTACAGGGAACTAATACCTCTAAGCTGTTCCTTGATTTTAAACAATGTTTCCGATTTTGCCTCATATTATTTTGCACTCATTGTTCCTAATTTTCTAGTAAATCACTTAGGATTAATGACAAGTCAGTAATGTTAGACTTTCATCATTCTCTTTCGGCTTTTCCCGTTAGGGGTCGCCACAGCGGATCATCTCTTTCCATTTCTTCCTATCCTCTGCATCTTGCTCTGTCACACCAACCGCCTGCATGTCCTCTCTCACCACGTCCATAAACCTTATCTTAGGCCTTCCTCTATTCCTCTTACCTGGCAGCTCCATCCTTAGCATCTTTTTCCCAATATACCCATCATCCCTCCTCAGCACATGTCCAAACCAACGCAATCTCGTCTCTCTTGCTTTGTCTCCAAACTGTCCAACATGAGCTGACCCTCTAATATACCGATTCCTAATCCTATCCATCCTAGTCACACCGATTGCAAATCTTAACATCTTTAACTCTGCCACATCCAGCTCTGACTCCTGCCTTTTTGTCAATGCCACTGTCTCCAACCCATATAACATAGCTGGTCTCACTACATTCTTGTAGACCTTCCCTTTCACTCTTACCGATACCCGTCTGTCACAAATCACTCCTGACACTCTTCTCCACCCATTCCACCCTGCCTGTACTCTCTTCTTCACCTCTCTTCCACATTCACCATTACTCTGAACTGTTGATCCCAAGTACTTAAACTCGTCCATCTTTACCAACTCTACTCCCTGCATCCTCACCATTCCTCTACCCTCCCTCTCATTTACACACATATAGTCTGTCTTAGCCCTGCTGACCCTCATTCCTCTGCTCTCTAGAGCATATCTCCACCTCTCCAGAGTCTCCTCAACCTGATTCCTACTCTCACTACAGATCACAATGTCATCTGCAAACATCATAGTCCACGGGGCCTCCTGTCTGATCTCATCTGTCAACCTGTCCATCACCACTGCAAATAAGAAAGGACTCAGAGCTGATCCTTGATGTAATCCCACCTCCACCTTAAACGGATCTGTCACTCCCACTGCAGTCCTCACCACTGTCACACTACCCTCGTACATATCCTGTACCACTCTTACGTACTTCTCTGCTACTCCCGACTTCCTCATACAATACCACAACTCTTCTCTAGGCACCCTGTCATATGCTTTCTCCAAGTCTACAAAGACACAATGCAACTCCTTCTGACCTTCTCTGTATTTCTCCATCAACACTCTCAGAGCAAACATTGCATCTGTAGTGCTCTTTCCTGGCATGAAACCATACTGCTGATCACTAATCATCACCTCCCTTCTTAACCTAGCTTCCACTACTCTTTCCCATAACTTCAAGCTGTGACTAATCAGTTTTATCCCTCTGTAGTTACTGCAGCTCTGCACATCACCCTTATTCTTAAAGATAGGTACCAAAACACTTTTTCTCCACTCCTCAGGCATCCTCTGACTTTCCAAAATTTCATTAAACAATCTAGTTAGAAATTCCACTGCCATTTCTAATAAGCACCTCCATGCTTCCATTGGTATGTCATCTGGGCCAACAGCCTTTCCATTCTTCATCCTCTTCATAGCTGCCCTTACTTCCTCCTTGCTAATCTGTTTCACTTCCTGATTCACTATCCCCACAACATCCAACCTTCTCTCTCTCTCATTCTCTTCATTCATCAGCCTCTCAAAATACTCTTTCCATCTACTCAACACACTCTCCTCTCTTGTGAGTACCTTTCCCTCACTATCCTTTATCACCCTTACATGCTGCACATCTTTCCCAGCTCTGTCCCTCTGTCTAGCTAATCGGTACAGGTCCTTTTCTCCCTCTTTAGTGTCCAATCTCTCGTACAACTCTCCATATGCCCTATCCTTAGCTTTCGCCACCTCTCTCTTTGCCATGCGCCTCATCTCCTTATACTCATGTCTACTTTCTTCATCTCTTTGACAATCCCACTTCTTCTTCGACAGCATCTTCCTCTGTATACTCTCCTGTACTTCCTCATTCCACCACCAGGTCTCCTTGTCCTCCTTCCTCTGTCCAGATGTCACACCAAGCACCTTTCTAGCAGTTACCCTTACTAGTTCTGCTGTAGTTACCCAGCTATTCGGTAACTCTCCACTGCCTCCCAGTGCCTGTCTTAACTCTTCTCTAAACTCCACTTCACAATCACCCTTTTTTAACTTCCACCATTTAATCCTTGGCACAGCTTTCACACTCCTCCTCCTCTTCTTGATCACCAACGTCATTCTACATACCACCATTCTATGCTGCTTAACTACACTTTCCCCTGCAACCACTTTACAGTCTCCAATCTCCTTCAGACTGGCCCTCCTACATAGTATATAATCAACCTGTGAGCATCTTCCTCCACTCTTGTACGTCACCCTATGCTCCACCCTCTTCTTAAAATACGTATTCACCACAGCCATGTCCATCCTTTTCGCAAAATCCACAATCATCTGACCTTCTGCATTCCTCTCCTTAACACCATACCTACCCATCACTTCCTCATCCCCTCTGTTCACTTCACCAACATGCCCATTAAAGTCCGCTCCAATCACTAGTCTCTCACCCTTGGGTACACTCACCACAACTTCATCCAACTCACTCCAAAATTTCTCTTTCTCTTCCATCGCACACCCAACTTGTGGAGCATATGCACTAACAACATTCATCATTACACCATCAATTTCGAGCTTCATAAACATCACTCGGTCAGACAATCTCTTCACGTCTAAAACACTCTTGGCATATTGTTCCTTTAGTATAACCCCTACCCCATTTCTCCTGCCATCCACACCATGATAGAACAATTTGAACCCGTTTCCTAAACACCTGGCCTTACTTCCCTTCCATCTGGTCTCCCACACACACAATATATCAACCTTCCTTCTCTCCATCATATCAGCTAGCTCTCTTCCTATACCAGTCATACTGCCAACATTCAAAGTTCCTACCCTCACTGCTACACTCCTAATCTTCCTCCTATCTTCCTGCCTTCGGGCATGCCTTCGCCCTCCTCTTCTCCTTCGGCCAACAGTAGCCCAATTTCCGCCAGCACCCTGTTGGCTAACAGTACTGGTGGCGGTCGTTGTTAACCCGGGCCTCGACCGATCCGGTATGCAATTATGAAAAGTTCTCCGCATCAGTAATTTTTGGCGGAAGTTTTACGCCGGATGCCCTTCCTGACGCAACCCTCCCCATTTATCCGGGCTTCGGACCGGCACAAAGAAATGCACTGGCTTGTGCATCCCCAGTATGTTAGACTTTAAAGTTTCTTATTTACTGCTGTTCAGAAAATGCGTGCTGATGGAAAATATGTTGTTCTATTCACTTTAAGTGAATTAGAGTGACATTAAAAATTGTTTCTAACCTTGTCCCCTACCCCCATTACTTCTAGCTATGTACAGAATTCTTGAGGAAAGAAGCTGAGAGATATGCATGACTCCCTTCCACATGTCAATCATGGTAAAAGTAAGTTAAAAAAACATGTATATTCTACTGCAGACAGTGTCTATTGTTATCACTGCCCACAGTTTTATATGGCTCCTTACCACAATTAAAAAAAAAATACTTGCATAGGGAAAACTACCCCTGAAAATCCTCAATTCTACAATTCCCAGCAGTCTCTGGTCTTATGATAACTTGAAAAAATTTTGTCAGAAAGACATTGCAGTCAGTTGCTAAGGGCAACCATTCACATGCACCTAAGACTGTACACTTTTTAGATGTCTATAGTCATTGTAATACGTGACTAGAGACTGCTGACTCAGCAGTGAGATAGGTTGCTAAAGGCAACCAATGGCAGTAGCTTAGGTAACATAGTAACTGGACATTGTTTGGCTACCCCTGTTTTATTACTATGAGGAGGAAAAAATGAAACTGCTGGCCACTGCACATACTTTTAGACTGAAACAGTATACATATCAGAGTTAGACCTTGTCAAAACTGCCCTCATAGGACACTTTGTGCCTCAAGGAGGGAAAAACAAGTCAAGATAGGGATGAATTTAAGAGCACCAATCTAATATAAAAAGTTTGCATTATAGTATGCATGGGTATCACTCATTTGTTTATGCAACGCATTTCAGGACTGAGTAATACGTTTGTCTTATTTGTTTGTTGATTGAAGTATTTATTAAGTTTAGTGTTTGTAAAACCAGTTGTGTTGTTAAAGTGTAGGCGATAAAGGAAGGTTGGGTCATTAATATACTAAATAATAGACATAAATCATAGCACAACAGTCTATATGAGACAAAGTATAGGGACAGAGTTTTAAGCCTGCCCTGATAATTACGGGTCTTTAGTCTGGTGATCTTTTATACAGTTTATATTTTGCTGGAGAACTATACGTTTTATTCTAACTAGACATTTTATCCGTTAATATAGCCCTTCTTATACATATTTCTGAATACAGGAAATGGTTGTAAATGCTCAAGGATGTTGCATAATTTAAGTAATGCAGAAGGTTAGTGGATGTGACTAGAAGAGGAAGCTTGAATTTAGCAGGAGTTTCTTTACTATAGTTGTTGACAAATGTAGGAAGTCAGGTAATAGATATTGTATGTCGAGGCCTGGTGCCACTGTAGAAAACTAGGTAAGTGATGTAAATGTAATATTATCAAAGAATGTGGTAAATTCATGTACAGTTTCAAAATTATTTGCAGAATGAAATAACTGTTTATTCCCTGCTGATAGTTGGTGGCGATAATTGAGGAGCTGTTAACACTGATCCAAGGTTTGAGTCCCTTAGCCTCCATTGCCTATCTATGTGATTCTAAACAAGTTACTTAACTAGATAGTACTCCCAGACTGAGTCTGAAAAATGTCCATTGAGACTAATGTCATATCCCAATAAACAAAACACAAATTAAAAAAATAACAAATACAGGGATTGCTACTATCATTTTGTGGCTTAAGAGATATTCCTTTCTGCTTTCTATGAAAATACTTTTGTGTATCACAATGCTGAGCTAATGGAGTTGGTGATGTAGTTCTATGTTATTCTATTCACAATTTATCTCTTAATATTCCAGGATTAAATTTCAGTAATGATCCAAAGGAGAATTTTAGCTTTTAATGTGCATCACAGTATGAAAACTGTACTGCCAAAATGACAAGGAAGTGTTGGTAGAGTAAATCAACTGTAAATCAAGTGGGAAGAAACAAACAACAAAGCAGTACAATATTTACAAAGCAGTACTGAACTTGAGGGATATCAAGTTGTTACATAAGTAGTGTATGAATAAGGTGGTGTTTTATGGACCTTGCCCTGGCACTATACAGCAAATGTTTAGCACTGACCAATGAATTTGTCAGTCATTAATTGCAAGGGGCAAAGGTAAGGGTTTAGCTTAAGCTGCTTTTGTACCTACTGGCCATATCAGTTCTGGTGGTCAGCAGGATGAAAGTGGATGTTTTCAGAGACTCCTACCAGGGCACTCTACAGCCAATACATGCCCTGCCACACCTGTCCGCGTAAAGGTCAGCACTCTTCTTTATAAAATGAATTTCTATTTACTTTACACTACAAAACATTTCAATGGGCATGCTGATATTTAAGTGCTTTATGAATACTTTATTACTTGTTTTCAATGTGATCTAAAGTCTTTGGCCAAGTCAAGTGACTTACTGAATATCACACTGTATAAAAGCAAAAACTGCTGGAATAAATAGCAGGAGAATAAGATATGTCTAATTAACAATACATTATCTTCACCCGCAAAGCTACACTGATAACTTTTGCAGTATCAACAATATACATGGCATATGGAGTTAAATCCAGTTTCAGGAAATTGCATGTCATGTGGTACTCTGAGAAAGTTCAGTCTGATTAATGATCATATGAGGCTATAATTTTCTTCCAGTGTCATGTTACTTACTGCCTATCCAGATGAATATCTATATGACACAGTATCAGAAGTGAAGAAATATTTGCAGAACTGAAGGAATATATGTGCAGAAATTAAAAAAAATAAGTTTCAGAGTTTTTCGCATTTGGATGCGCAGAAGTATAATATGCAGTTAGAAAAATTAGCCAACGCAACTCACAAGGAATTCTCTCACAGTATGGGCATGCAGTAAACCTGGAAGCTTTAGTTCTAGAAATTCTGTTTATTCTTTACTGCAATCAAACTGGTATAAAAATGGAAAAGGTGTACTGCGTCATACTTCTGTATAATTATGGGTAAGAAGCCAGAAAGATATTCAGTGGTTTTACTGTTCTTGAACAGGAAATTGGCGATATACCACCGAGTGCAAAGAAGTTAAAAAATAGATGTTTATTCACAATTTGATCTTTCTATGGTTTGGACTATAAGTGGATATGTTACCTGGCTGAAGGAATAAAATGAAAACTAAAATTGACAAGTAGTGTGATTCATTAGCAAGAGACAGAATTGTCTATAGTATATGAAAATTCAGAATAAAAGTAAGCAGACATGGACTTGTCAAGGGTTTATATTACATGAATGAATGTTTAGATTATCGAACACCTAAACATTGACCCATAAATGTCGAACTCTGACAATTGCGAATGGCCATTTACGCAATTTTTTTCCCTGGGAAAAACTTTGCTTGGCCGTCATTAGTAATTTGCCCTTTTCTCAAATGCAGAGTGATCTCAGAGTTGGTATATTTAGTTAGGGGGGTGTGGGGGGCACAGCCCCCTACTTGATTAGTGTTTAAAGGGTTGTTTTGTTTCCTACAGCCAAGTGAATTTTTTCCCAGGGAAAAATATTTGTGTAAATGGCCATGAATGTCGAACTCTGACAATTGCGAATGGCCATTTACGCAATTTTTTTCCCTGGGAAAAACTTTGCTTGGCCGTCATTAGTAATTTGCCCTTTTCTCAAATGTAGAGTGATCTCAGAGTTGGTATATTTAGTTAGGGGGGTGTGGGGGGCACAGCCCCCTACTTGATTAGTGTTTAAAGGGTTGTTTTGTTTCCTACAGTCAAGTGAATTTTTTCCCAGGGAAAAATATTTGTGTAAATGGCCATTTGCGGTATTAAGGGTTCGACATTTATGGGTCGATGTTTAGGTGTTCGATCACCTTAGCGTTCGATCACGTAATATAGACCCACTTGTCAAAAGGTATAGAGTATACAAATAAAGTGAGATTACAAATACACAGATTAAAGAATTAACTAAGCAAATGGTTCCTTGTAATGTATTCATTTATTTGCATTTGGTTACCAGGAAGGTTTGACTTGGTTATGCAAGATCCCTTTTCAATGGTAGCCTGGAGAGAAAAAATCCAAAACCATATTTAGTGAAAGAAAACCTTACAAAGAAATTATATCAGACACTTTATGCATACACACAATATCTGAAATATAAACATACCACCATTGTAAACAGGATGCTGTCATTGCAGCAGAAGTTAGATGAAGTAATATCAGCATACATGTATTTGTGATGGAGTATAAAGAACATCAACTGTAAAGAGGACTCAAATATTACAAGGGTGGCAAACAATAAGGTATAAGGAAAAATTGGGTTAAACAGATGGATAGCTCCTAGCTGCATTACAAACTCAACTAAACTTGAAGTGCTACAATATATGCTAGGTGTGCATGACAAGTAGTAGTTGTCAAGGAATAAAAAGTTTAATGGGGGTTGTAGCAGTGAAGCAGTAGTAGTTAGGATACGCCAGCTATGGCAGAATAGAAACAGGTGTACATGAAGTGAAAGAAATCCAGACTTAATGTCAATAGAGATTTGAAGTTACTGATATGTGAATAGATCTAAAGGACTGAGTGAAATAGGAGTAGGGGTGCATTCTGAATCTGCATAATTAGTAATTACAAAAAGGAAGAGGTTCAGGATTCACATAAACAGTTAAAAAAAAAGAAAGAAAAATTCTAGAGTGCATGAAGAGAGGAGAATCCCTGCGGCCTGAGGGAAAGAATAGTGTGTGAAGGTGTATGTGGGGGTGTTTTTAAGTGATTAACCAGGAGAGGAGGAGCAGGTGCTGACTTTAGAGCTATGGAGATGAGTGTGGAATTGTTTCCTGAGACTGTTTTGAGTTTGGGGGGTTTCTGAGAACATATCTCAGCTAGTTCCAGGTTTTGGCCACATGGCACAAGTACAAGGCTTCACCCTATGTGTATTTAATAACTTGTCTTCACAGGCCTGTTCTTTGTCTTTAGAGTGTTCTGTTGTGGGATAAGCCCACATCGTCAACAGGATTTGGGAAGGACATGCATTAAATAAAAAGCAATAATGAGAAATAAAGTGTGAATCCAATTGAACTGTAATGGATAACAAAAGACAGAGTTGTGAGAATAGATTGGAACTGTAAAAGTGACTGTGACACAAAAGACAGTCACGAAAGACATAGAAAACACTGGAATGAAAATTCAAGTGTCAAATGATACTTGTGATAATCACAAGAGGAATCTCTTTTCTGCTTTTAATACATTTTGTAGAATCTGTGCTAGGCATAACAGTTACACAAAAATATATAAAAGGAAAATTAAAAGTGTTCAAATAATTAGTATTTTCCTAAACTAAAACATAAAAAAATGAACTGTGTGCTTTTGGTAGTAAAATGATAATAGTTAATACATTGAAGTCTGAAAATGCATCAGAGACAATCGGGCAGGAGTGCATATCAGAATGTTGGCAAGAAATGTTGAAAATTAATAAGCAAATGGGTGAAGTTGAACTTAACACAGTTGCAAATACTACAGTCTGAATATACTTCAAAATACTGCAATCGAAATCCACTGAACAGAGAATGTCATCATACTGAATAGCTAGAAATGAAATAAAAAAAAAAATCAGAGTGTTAAACCAAAGAGTACAAGTCTACATGGAAAATCACACCAAGTTACAGATCAGATACTGCTCAGATACTGTACCGAATCATATCAATGATATTATTCACAACTATTCCAATTTATTTAAATCCCTAAGAAATTTGCAGGGACAGACTCAGACACAGATTAAAACTGATAACAAGACTGCTGCATGTTCAAAAAACAGGGCAAGTTACTGTCAGGAGAAGAAACGAGCAAGATCTGAAGTGAATTAAAGTATTAGATGTAATTAAGAAACAATGTCATCACAATGACTGAAATGCATGACTACTGTTTTAATGCAAGACATGGTTTGCATTTGAACTGATCCATAAGTTCTAAATAAAGTAATAGAAAGCACTGACCATTCGTTGCAGCTGGACAAGTTGTCTTGCCTATGACAGATGTTAAGTTCTTAAGTATTATATGTAAACCAGTGATTCTAGCAGACAAAATTAGAAGAATAAAGCTTCAAATTGTGTACATTTGATGTATAACTGGAAGGTACATATTCCAAGATTTCCATCTTGCATTTTATCAGCACCAAAGGTATTTCAAAAAGCTATTGCAGAAGCAATTGATAGTTTGAAAGGGATTGCAAACAATTAACTATTAGCTTGGGGTCAGATACAAAAAGAGCATGTCAAGAGACTGATATAGCTGCTAAATATATTAAGACAACATTATTTTAACTTACGTAAATTAGACTGAGAAACCTGAGATGCATGGCTCATGGTCTAATGTCAGAAGACCTAAAGCGTGACATAGAAAAATTCACAGCAGTTGTACAAATTCAGATGACAAGTAGGCATTAGAGATGTTTCTGGTAATGATGCAGTACTCCACAAAGTCTGAGACAGTCCTGCCTAGGAATGAAATTAGTTTAGAGTTTAGAAATGCTCAAGAATCTGGTAGCACATTTATGAAACTGAAGCATTATATGTTATAGCTATCATTCATTCATAAGAGTGGCGGTCCCATCATTCAGGCCTAGAAGCCATCACAGAAAGCTGACTCCAATATCCAAGAGCCATAACCTCCCAAACCAGCCGAACAGTCAAGCTCCCTTTTGCAGTAAGTTAACAAAGAAGATTTCCTGAGATAGAGTGGAAGTCTATTCCAAAATGAGGATGGAGAACAAATAAATTCATTATGGTATTTTAGCTTCTTATGGTTTAGGAGCAATTTACAGATATGCAAAACAGATATGCTCATATAGAAAAAGAGAAATTTAGCAACAGTGTACAGATATGAACCATTGTGAATATGCTGACAGTAAATAATTTCAAATGGAAACAGATCACAAAACCTTGCAGAATAATGTTTTGGTACAAGGAATCTTTGAGATTGCAAAAGATAACTAACTTGCAAAAGTATAAAAGTGAAATAAACAGGGAAGACATACACACCACAAGTAAGTTGTTTACAACAGAAGAATAAAGAAGTGCTAACAAAGCTAGAGACATTTTGGGTAATCCTGTAGTTACAAGTATGATAAGAAAAATGTAAAATAATTCCAGAGATGCACTGACATTGACTTAGAAATGCATTCAATGAAAGAAGGTTTAAAGGCTGGCTTAAGGAGGAGTCATTAGTGAGGAAAGAAAAGTACAGTTGTGTACACTTAGCATAAATGTAGATGTTCAAGTGTATTCACTGCTGCAGTCATCACATTTGGGTTATCCCTGCCAGCACAGCCCTTGGCCAGCCCGAATACCAGAGACTTAGTATTTCTGCATCAGTTGCTGTCACTTGAGGACTAACGTTACGTCATCAGTAGTATAAAGTAAGGTAGCCGACACCATTACATCAGTTTTTCTTGCCCTAACCTGTCAGGAGCCGCCAAGTAGGATGCCATGTTCTGGTGGAAGAACCCCACCAGTGGAAAAAAATACAAATAAGTCCCTTGTAAGGAAAGGGAGAACAACAAGTTAGAATGGTAATAAAAGGAGGAAGAGAAGAAAGGGGGATGGAGGGAGGGAAACCAGAACTGCAACAGTGAATACACTCGAACATCTACATTTATGATAAGTGTGTACACTGTACTATGTTCTTCACGTTTCACTGTTGCAGTCATCACATTTGGGTTGATTCCCAAAGCTGAGGAAAAGGGTGGAGGCAGTCAGTGAAACTAGGGGCTGGCTAGGATGCCCTGCAATAATGTAGAGGCAAACCCTGCCCTGGATTTGGAAAAGAGTGGCAGGTGGTAATGCTTGGTAAAAGTGTGAATAGAAGTCCAAGTGGCAGCCTCCAGGATGTCCTTGGTGGGGACTCCTCTGAAGAAAGCTGCAAAGGTGGAGGCTGCTGTGGTGGAGTGTGTCCTGACTCCCTTGGGGGGAGGCTTCCCATGGTGTTTTGTAGCAGAAATGGATGCAGTGTGCTATCCATTTGGAAATGGTTTGTTTGGAGATGTCATTGCCTTCTGCCTCTGTAGCAGAGCTAACCAGCAACTGATCATACTTTCTGAAGAATTTAGTCCTGTCTACATAGAATCTGAGCTGTCTGTACACATCTAGAGAGTGAAGAATCCTTTCCACCTTATTCTGGTGATTAGGAAAAAAAGGTATGCAAATGAATGGTTTGGTTGAGAGCAACACTGGACACCACTTTGGACATGAAGAATGGGTTAGTTCTGAGGGATATCCTGTCTGCATGGAAGATGATGAAGGGTTCCACAGCCATGAGTGCTTGCTGCTCAGAGACTCTTCTGGCTGAAGTGATGTCCAGAAGGAATGCTGTCTTCCAGAAAAGAAATTTTAGCTCTGCAGAAGAAGCCAGTTTAAAAGGGGGCAGGGTGAGCTTTTCCAATATGAAGCTAAGATCCCAAGCTGGTGTTGGTGCCCTTCTGGGTGGCCTCAAGTTGCTAGCCCCTCTTAGGAACTGTTTGATCAGAGGGTGTGAGAAGAGGGGCTGTTCAGTGTGAAAATGAGCAGAAATAGCAGAGGCATGAATTTTAATAGAGGAGAAAGAGAGATCACTATGTAGTAGGTCAGCTAAGTAATCCAGAATGAGAGGGAGGGAAGGCTGTGCTGTATTGGCTCCCTTAGCCTGGATCCAGGTGCAAAACCTTTTCCATTTATCAGCATAAAACTTTCTGGTGCTAGGGCATCTGGTCTCACAGATAACCTCCAGAACCTGTTTACTGAGACTAGCAGATTGGTTGGGGGTTAGGGAATAAGCCACGCTGCCAAATTGAGTGTCTGCAATTGGGGATGTACGAATTTCCCCTCCCTCTGGGTCAAGAGGTTTGGAATCTGTGGAAGATGCCATGTGGGTAGCTGGGAGAGGCTGCACAGCAACGGGTACCAGTGCTGCTGGGGCCAGTCTGGAGCTATAAGAATGGTCCTTGTTTTTTCCTCCCTTATTTTGAGCAGTACCCTGGGGATGTGAGGTAGGGGAGAAAAGGCATAGACCAATAGACTGACCCAGGGGAAGGATAGAGCATCCACTTTCCATGCCATGTGGTGATGTTCCCTGGTGCAGAATCTGTTGAGCTGATGGCTGGTGTGGGAGGCAAAGAGGTCGACCTTTGGGTTCCCCATTTTTGAGTTATTAGGGAGAAGATACCTCTGTGGAGTTGCCACTTATGTGGGTCCAGAAGATTTCTGCTTAAATGGTCTGCCAGAGAGTTGAGAAAGCCTGGTAGGAATTTTGCTAACAGGTGTAGTTGCATGGCAGAGGCTGTGTGCCAAAGTGTCATGGCCAGCCTGCTTAGAGGGTAGAAATGAGTCCCTCCCTGCTTGTTGATTTACCACATCACAGTGGTGTTGTCTGTTTTGATCAGGAGAGCCCCTGGAGAGAGAAGGGACTTGAAATCTATCAAGGCTATCAAGGGATTTGCTGTGGGCTCCATTAGCCCTGTATGCACCTGCCATCCAGGTGTGCACCCCAAGCATAGTCTGATGCATCTGTGGTGAGGGTCTGGGTGGTGGGGGTGGGGAGAAAGGCATTCCCTTGTTGTGGGAGCATGCCATTGCCCACAAACGAAAATCTATTCTGAGGCAAGGAATTATAGGTAAAAGAGTTTCCAGGTCTTGAGAGTGTTGGCACCAAAGGCTCTTTAGGTACCACTGAAGTTTCCTCATATGCAGTCTGGCATATGGAATGAGTAGTATGCAGGATGCCATGAACTCCAGAGCTTGCAGGATCTTCCTTGCAGTTAGCTGGGACCTGGTGACTAGTTGAGAGAAGTAGGCTGTCAGGAAAGTTTGTTTCTCTGGAGTAGGGTATGCCATCTGGGATGCTGTGTCCAGCCTTGCTCCCAGGAAGGATATCCTTTGGGTGAGCACCTGTTTGGATTTCTTTTTGTTGACTGTGTATCCTAGGGAGGTTAGTAGGGTCTTTACAAAGGCCAGGTGCTTGAGCAGCTTTTCCTGGCTGTCTGCCTGAATAAGGCAGTCATTTAAGTATGGGTAAATCTGGATATTTCTTTGTCTGCAAAAGGCAATGGCCGGAGCAAGACATTTTGTGAAAACTCTGGGAGCAGTAGATAAGCCAAAAGGAAGCACAGAGAACTAAAAGTGTTGGGATCCTGCCCTGAAGCGGATATATTTCTTGCATGATTCCCTGATAAGAATGTGGAGGTAGGCCTCTTTTAGATCTAGAGGGGCTAGCCAAGCATCTTTGGAGAGCATGAAGAGCAGTTGCTGGAGGGTGAGCATTTTGAATTTTGGGATCACCAGGAAAGTGTTTAGAATGGATAGATCAAGGATGGGGTGCCAGGTGCCCTCTTTTCTGGGCACCAGAAAAAGTCTGGAGTAGAAACCTTGGCCTATCTGTTCTGCAGGCTGTACTACTCTCATACAGAGCAGGGAAAGGATTTCCTTTCCTGCCTCTGCCCTCTGATTTGGAGGTAGATCTGGGAACCCTTTTGGGGTTGGAAGGGTGTGGAAGGAAAATTTGTATCCCTGAAATGCAATGTTCAGAACCCAGTGGTCCTTAGTAATGGTGGCCCAGGTGCTTGAGTGAAAGGAGAGTTTTCCTCTTAGGGGTAAGTGAAGGTGGGCAGAGGGTGGAGGATGTGAGTCGTTGTGAGTTCTTACCATAAGGGGGTGGCTTAGAATTCCCTGGTTTTGAAGTGGAGGTAGTCGACTGCTTAGATCTCTGCAATCCCTGGGGCTGCTGTTTGGGGGTCTGCTTCTATGGGGCCTAGGCTGGGCCGGTTTACTGGGAGCAGGAAAAGAACAGTGTTTGGAGGGACAATGCCTGCTAAACCTAGGGGGCTGGACCTGCATGAAATCCTTAACTGTTTGCATAGATTTTGCTTTTTCTTCCATCTTTTTTAAGACCTCTTCTGTCTTAGTCCCAAATAAGTTATGTTTGTGCAAGGGGGCATCCAACAATTTAGATTTGACATAGTCTGGTAGGGGCTGTTCCTTAAACTATGCATGCTTTCTAATGACAAATCCAGTGTCTGCTGCCCTGCAAGAAGCTTCTAGGGCGTCAAAACCACAGAGCAAGGTGTGTTTAGTTACTTGACTTGCAGAATGCATTAATTCTTGTAAATGTTTAGATTCTGCCCAAGTAGGTAAGGAAGCCATTTTTTGTTTAAGGAGTTCTAAGGTATGTTGCTGAAAGTAGTAGCTGAGGTGTATACTTTTTTACCCCATGTGTCCAATGCTCGGGAATCCCTGTCTGAGGGTGTGGGATTCTTAGTAGAGGTAGCTTTAATCCCTTTTGGCCCTTGAGAAATGACCTGGCAGGGTCAGATGTAGGATTTTTAAAAAGATATTTGTGTGAGTCAGAGACTCTATAGTACCTGTCTGGTTTTCTGGGAGCAGGAGGAAGGGCGTCAGGAGTCAAGCTGGATTTTTGGAAAATATCCTCTGCAACATCCAGAACTAGGGGGATGGCCAAGGGACTGTGTTGTGGAAGATCTAGGAATTCCCGGAGTCTCTTTTTAGAGTGAGGATAGTCCTGACTTGCCCATTGGAAATGCTCCCTTAAGGTATACAGGGTTTCCCCAAGGGAAAAATCCTCTGTGGGAGAGACTGAAGGAATGGAATCCTCTGCATCAGAATCCTCATAAGTGGAGAGGGGTTGAATGTCTTTATATTCAGATGCATCAGATTCATCTGAGTCCTGTTCAGACAAAGCTACAGGAGACAGATCTCTTTTCCTTTTGGAGGGGGTAGCTTGGCTTCCCCTGATCAGCATGATAAAGTCTTCTGTCATTTTAAGGATTTGAGACTGAAGCAAGGTAGCAGGCGCCTGAGAGTGGGTCGTCGGTTTATTGGGTGTGGTTCGTACCCTGGGCCTGAGAAACTTGGTAGCTTCAGAAAGAACAGTAGTTGTGAAAGAAGATGTCGGTTTGTGTCGAGATTCCGTAGTGTGAAGACCTTCCTCAGAAGCCAGTGCCTGCTCAGTGGCTCCGGACCCATCTAAGGGTGAGACAACCGCAGGATCCTTAGTCAAAGAACAGTTTTGCGGTATACCAGACTCTGAAAGAGTCTCAGTAGCGGCCTGTGAATCAGAAGTGGGCATCAGGGGCTGCGAAAGCGCTTCACTGAGTACCGGAGGACTGACGACTAGCTTAACGGAAGCTTCGTCAGTAGGTTTGGACCTGTGCGGTCTGTCTCTGTCTTTATCTTTACATTTTCTCAGATGATCTGCTGTCGAATGGCTTACCAAAGCCATATTGGAATTCGAGGACTGTAAGTGAAAATATATGGCTAAAATAAGGGCCCGCACAGAAGCGACAATGAGGGACGTCGTGGTCTGGGCCTAAACAAGTGACGTAGTAAGAGTGAAAGTCTCGGTGTGGTATCTGTTTTCCACAGGCAAGACAATTATTAACTTTTTCTGACATCGGTCAGTGCAAGAAAAAAGGATCCTCAACGGGGTACTTAGCTTTAGAAGACTTCAACTTCAATTGGGTAGACGAAAACTCAGGTAGCGGACTACTGGCACTCATGCAAACTACTTCTGCTTCGGGATTGGCTGCCTTACTTTATATTACTGAAGGCTGACATCAGTCTTCAAGCGACAGCAACCGATGCAGAAATACTAAGTCTCTAGTATTCGGGCCGGCTGAGGGCTACCCTGGCAGGGATAACCCAAATCTGATGACTGCAACAGTGAAACACGAAGAACATTCGAGTCTTATTTTTACTTTGAAGGAAGAAGCATGTTGTGTCCAAGACTGAAATTTCAAATTTGATGATATAAGTTTCCAACAAACAGATAAAATAAATCCTTGTGAACATACAGGAATCACACCTTGGTATACTGAAGTGCAAAGAAAGAGCAACAGATATAATGTATTATACGAAAATAACGAGCTCCGTTCAGGATCAAACCAAGCAGTCAGTCAATCCAAACCAAAATATAGGCAAAGTTAATGTCTGTTCAGACCTAGTGCCGAAGTCTGGAAATAAAGGCACTATGTAAAAGCATGCAACAAAAGTCTATTCAGACCTTAGGAAACACTTCGTAGGTATCCACAAATGTTCCACATTCAAAGACCAGTAGTATAAAAGATAAAAGACTTTTTATTAAACAACGGTAAGCACTTTCGCTATGTAGCTTTTTCAAACCATCACAAATATATCTTTCAAGCAACTGAATATATAACTCAGTACTAAATTGATTAATGAAATAATTAAATTATCACTTAAATAATTAAAGAGATAGACATATAATAAAAAGTAAAAATAAAAATACACACATATATATATATATATATATATATATATATATATACACACACACACACACACACACACAAAGGCAAAAATCTTAAAAAAATAATAAAAATGAAATCATACATAATATACAATATCTAATTACTTTAAATAATATATATATATATATATATATATATATATATATATATATATATATGCAACTTCTAAAAATATATCTTAAAAACATATATTCATTTATATTTCATCCTTCTTCCTTCAAGTGCAGGTTTCAATGGAATTTTTTCATTTAAACCAGGGGATGTATAAGATATAATGTATTGTCTAGAATGATGACTTGGTTAAAATAAGTACTGCAGAGTTTTACCATTTGGTATTTAGTATAAGGATAAATCAAAACAAGTGGTGCAATCATACCCAGTATCATTTCATGGATTAGGATGGGTTCTGATTTGTTCTGCTTAAAAAAGTTGCAGATTATTATTCTAAGTTCAAATATGCACATTTCCTGTTCCCTTCCTTCTACTGCTGCATGTAACATTGAAAGCCCCAACTAACCCACACAGAACTGCACAGGCAATGTGAAGAGGGAAAACATGACTCCTAATCCCATCAGAGTCAAGTTTTGAATCAAAGGAGCCCATCTTATTTTTTTTTTTTTTTTTAGAAACATTTTTTTGTATGATTTCATCTGCCAACTCATTCTGGCCACATCACACCTACAGCCTGTATACACATAAAACAATTACTCTGTCTGAGTGGCAACAAGTCTCAAGAGTTTAAGCACACAGTATTCAGTTTGTCACTGTTCAAGTCATCAAATTAAGAACATTCTCCTGTGTTTTATCTACATTAAAGAACATGATTAGGTTTCACCTTCCTTAACTTCTCTTCCAACCTATCAGTACTTAACTGCATGATTTCCCAATTAACAGCTTCTCTGAGGTGGGGTGGAGTTGTTTAGTGGAGGTCAATTTTTGGGTTTATAAATTAGGCTGTGTGTAGGAGAGATAATGCGGAAGATCGGTCCAGTGTAACTGTTTAAGGGTAGCATAGTGGTGTGTTCTGGATGGAAGGTTAATTGTGAATTTAGCTGTCTTCCTAAGTATCAGTTGGCATGGTGCTTACACGCTGGAAACAATACGCAGTTTAAGTTTACAGATGTAAAATGTTCCCAAAACAAAATCCATAACTACCCCAAACACTTCAACCAATTACTACTTTTGTCAAACGGAATATAAATTATTAAGAGAAACATTTTTATTATTGTTTGCCACATTTTAATTGTAGCAACCACAAAAATATAATATATTTACAACAAGGCCAGGCTGAGCCTGAAATTGGTCAATTTTGCCAATGCACAGCTCTTAGCTGTTAAAACTTACTAATTAATAGGCTTATTGTTACTTAGTATGAACATGCAGTACATAGGAGTAGTGACCATTTATAGGTATAGCTCAGGAGGTACAAATGAGAACTAAATTAGATGACATCAGATGAAGTCAGAGCACAGTATAGTTATAAAGAATGGAAGTATAACTACAATACAAGTGACAAAGCCCAAAGAAAGCTGGAGCTGGGCTTTGGCACCTGATGGCAAATTATGTTCCACGGCTAATTGTCAACAGAATCATGGATATGAATCTACAAATATTTTCTATAAAGGACCTCAGTGAAGCAGTATATTTATTTATACAGGCGAAAAACGTAGAAACATCATCTAAGGTTGGAGAAAATCATAGATGCTTGCAGAACACTAGGCAACAGAAAATGTATTTAAAGAATAATCTTTTGTATTTATGATGGGTCATTGAAAATATTTGAGCTTTATGTTAAAAAAAGTCTATCTCAAGCAGAAAGAAAGGCCAATGATTCAGAGGAAAGCATGCTGTACATAATATTTTTCATACTATGATAAATTACAAATAGACATATTTGGAGTTACATAGAAATGCACTGGTTATGAAAAGCAAAATGTTGAGAAGCTGTATGCAAATTGCAATGCAAATAATCCAAAGTAAGAGAAATAACTCCATCTGGGGACAGACTATTACATAATAATGTCACTGTTTCTACAGAATGAAAACTAGAAAGTTAAGGGAAAAAAATAGCCAGGGATCCCAACAGATCCCCTCCTGAGATCATGACCTTGTTCATGGAAGGGGTTTGTATGCCACTGTTAGCTGTAGAGCTATGTGGTCTGAAGTGTTATGGTTTTGGTTGTGGCAACATATTTTAAAATAAGGGGGCCAAATAATAATACCAAAATCTGCCACACCAAAATGTTTTATTTAAAAAAAATAAGAAAGACTCAACAGGAACAGGAATTCCAGGATCGACTCTTGAAACCAGGCTTGGCAGGTTGGTATATGAAATGTGCTAGCATGCACTTAATGGCTGAAAGAACTCTCTCAATGTCATTAAGTCATCTAAAAACAGAAAAAAAGGGGGGGGTCAGGTGCACTGTCAGTCAAGTCACAGATTGGACCTAAAAGGATTATTCTGAAATAAACGATGGACAGCAGTCCTAGGGACACTGAATGCTACTTCACTGCCATGGAAAACATGTGCAGAAAGTTCAAAAGAACAATGCAGATATAAATGATGCAGTAGCTGCTACTCATCTCATTGTACTGGTCCTGGATTTGAGAGTGCTCTCCCTTCTACTTTAGTCCGGGCCCTAAAGAGAGACCCTTTGTACATGTGCGGAGATAGTCACAATCTCTAGCTAAAGCCTAAATGTGATTTTCACCTGAATTCAACTGCAGGTTGCAGCTGCTGTCTATGAATATTTTCCCAAGAACTATTCAGAGTAAAACTCAGAATACAAAAGGCAAAAGCTCAGAAATGGCAGTCAAGTAAAACAAAATACACAAAACAAAGCCACACACATACAAAATGGAACAGAGAAATATGCCAGTTCAATACTTTCATCTAACTTCACAGACAGTTTTTCAGACAAGTAAAAGCATTTCAGCCAGCAGATAAAAGTAGAAGAAAATCTAATCATGCAACATCAACATGCCATATTTAAAAAAAATTAAAGCAACTGAAAATTTACTTTTGAAAAGCAGATATATCAAATTTGACAAGCGATTCACAAAGATTGTGCCAAATGGCCGAAGGCTGGTCAATAAGCGTGATGGAAAGTATCTCTGATTCAGGGACAAGGTAAAGCTGTACAGAGAAACACCGATTAGCAACTCATTACCATGTTTTTGAATTCTGTCAGAATTCACAGTTGTTGTGTTCTTCTTACGATCCCACACATCAAAGTAGCATAGGCACCTCCTACACACACACACACACACACACACACACACACACACACACACACACACACACACTCATATTAAAGCATCCACAAACAAGCTCCGAGACAGTCACTCATGGAACACTTGCATGCCCCAACACAAGTGCGCACGAGCTCACACACACACACACACACACACACACACACACACACACACACACACACACACACACACACACACAGAGTCAACACTCCCATCTAAAATGCACCCTAGCACTCACAGAGTAGGCATCCCCACCTACCTCTCATAGTGAGACAACATGCACACATACACAGACTCTCAGACATTCATCCACAGACACCCATACAGTTTCAGCATTCCCACCTACCTCCACTTGATTGACCACATAGACAAAAACAGATACACAAACACACACAAATGTATACACACACACACACACACACACACACACACACACACACACACACACACACACACACACACACACACACACACACACACCAGCCATTTAATCACATTTATGCCCCTATAGACATGTTCACAAACACATACACAAGGACACCCATGCACAAACGCCATACTTACCTGCACTACAACTACAGAGTTTACATTTTCTTTTTTTGGGGAAAAAGAACTCAGAAATTATTGACAATCACTCTGCCAAGTCAGTCTGCAGCTTCGGCCATCTTCATGAAAGAGCACATGGCTAATTAGAATTAGCATGTGGATTTTCCAGTGTGACTGCTCTTCCACTCTATGGATAGACACTTCTAGGAGAAAACGACTGTGGCAGAGGAATCTCTGAAACAGAAAAGCTTACTGAGATGTGGAAAACTTTGTGTTAATGCTTCAACACTGAAACAAGCCTTTTAGAATACAAGGATTAATGTAATATTGCCAGCACTAAAATGGAATCCAAATGAAGACCCTTTTATGATGGTACAAATTACAGAAAAAAACAGCTAGTTGCCCAGGCCAGGTCTCAATATGAATTAAAAAAATATATATATTTTATGTTAATATGATCATTGAGATTGTGGGGGTTGTCATCTTGTAAACTAAGTTGTTACGCCAATTTATGGGCCTCCAGAAGGTTTTCAAAATCTCCTCTTCTGCATCCCATTTTGAGACGGTCAAATACTGTGTTTAAAAACACAGTCATTCTTATATTTAGTTTTATTGCACATCTGTCAGTCCTCCAATGCTGTTGAGTTGCATTTGATTCATATACAGCAACCGCGTCAACTGTAGTTGCCATCCACAGAGTGCTTTTTTCTTTACCACACACACACACACACACAAACACACACACACACACACACACACACACACACACACACACACACACACCACAGGCACAGTTTGGATATGACAATTCACCAGCTGCATGTTCTTTGGTTGTCTGAGAAAATCTACACAGAAACAGGCAGAATGTGCAGATTCTGAACAGAAGGCTCTTGCTGTGAGATGACAGTGCTTTTTAACGTACCACTGTATTAAAACTTGCTAATAAATCCTTTTGGCCAGCTTTCTAGAAGTTTTTCTGTCTCAAAAACTGTCATAGGTTAGGCATGTTCCAATATGCACCACAGTTCCATTAGAATTACAATTATTTGGGTGATGAACACCACATGATGTGTTCATATATTCCAAGTATACATAAGGATTGTTATTTCTAAACCTATAAAAAGAACAGTGACTACAGGCTAAGTCACCCTTGACTTGTCAGTGACACTGTAGACGGATGGCTGTGCCTCCTAGTCAAAGTAAAGGATGTAATCCTCTTCTATTATTTACTCATGCTTTTGTGTCTCTCAGTTCTACTTGGCCAGCAACCTTTTTCAGGGGGAAACCTCTGATGGTATTTGTACAGAATAGGAAAAATTTGGTCAAGGCACCAGGTAAAATCTCCTACTCCTTTTAGTATCATGACCAGTGGAATCTTTTGTCCCCACCAATGCAGACAGAAGGAGACGTGGTTTAAATGTCTCATCTGAAGGACGGCCCTCTCAGGAATGCAGTAGCCTCCTAATGCTGCACTGCAGTGTCAGTACTGAAAAAAATGAATTCAGCGGTGTGATGTGAGAACAGAACTAATGCTCTTCAGATATTCTAGCTTTAACAGTGAGCAGGCTGAATGCCACTTGGTGCTGACACTTTAGGAAAAATAGAAAGACCTAGCCTAATTACATTAGACTTTTCACTATTATCCAAGACAATCTTCCAGTTCATAGTAACAATTTGTGTAATCTGAAAGCGGTCAATAGGGACAGTTAATGCAAGTAAATGTGCATAGTCTCTCCCACAGATACTGCTGGTATAATCTACTGCACATATGTTAAATGTCTGCTGAGACAAAATAAACAAATTCTCATATCCTGCCTATAATTTAATTGGCCAGTGTTTCTATGTGGTTATCTAAATTGTGCCATTTTTATAAACTGGTTAATAAGACATTCAATATCAACTAAAAATACATGTTATTTATTGGTGGTTATGTGAGACACTCAGATAAACAAATCCTTCAAGGTATCAGTTTTCCTCAAATGTGGATAGCAACTGGAATGATACAAAAAAATAATTATTGACACGTCTCCTGCCTAGAAATCTTAAACACAGTTTTTCCTTACACAGTCCCGTGTAAGCTCAGTATCTAAATATATCACAGTCAAGGAAGGCTAAGTACCTGTGAAATGCAAAAAATTGGTGCTAGCCTTCAGATTTTCTCATACTAGTTTTGTAATTTGACAATAGGCAAAGAAACAGATGGTAACATTATACAGAGGAAACAGGAGTATACTGAATATGGAGCTTTGGGGAACAGGTTCAGAAACACAATCTTCTGTACATGGGCCTACTTCATATAAACGAAAACCGATATGAACAAATCCAAAATTACCAAGATAACTTTGCCAAAACTTCATAAGATCGCAGTTTTAAACAAAAACAACATCCATTCCATTTTACTTATGTACTATATATTTCTAAGAAAAACGTACCTCACAAACTGTTCTGTATGGAAGTAAGTGTAGGTTCATTCAAACACAAGAGAAACATTCTTCTTTTGGTAATAAAAACAAGCAATGAATCTTTATGCTTTTGTTTCTGCAGGGCGGCAAGCCCCCCTGCACCCCCATGTGGGGGTTCTATAAATTAAGTATACCAACTCCAAGATTGCACTACACTGAGGGAAAAAGGATTTTTAAATCTACTGCATAGTGCTGTGAGAGACTACATGTCAGCAACTTATTTAAAATATGGGACTCGGCATTTAAGTTTTTGACCTCATGAAGTTTTGCCAAAGTCGTCTCAGTAATTTTGGATTCGTTCATATAGGCTTTCACTCATATGAAGTAAACATACATATAAATATCTATCTATATATATATATATATATATATATATATATATATATATACATATATATATATATATATATATATATATACATATATTGTCAAAAAATATGTATTAATGTGTGTATGCTTAATGCTAATTAGAAAACTAAATAAGTTAACACGTTTTTCATTCTATTTTATATGCACTGTTTTATATACAGTTGAGTTTCATATGAGACTGAAAAGATGCTTTTTGAAACTGCAGTGTGCTTTCTGAAACTTGCAAGATGCCCTCTGACCTAGTAATTGCTAGCACAGCAATATTCATGTTTATGCCTTTTGGAAGTGTACTTGAGAAGCAGGTGATTATCTGCTAGGTCAGGAAAAATGAATGAACAATGCTATATTCTGTAAATGTAATGATTTTAAACAATCAGCTCTGTTCGAAGTATGAGAACATGTGCAGCTGCAGAAGTTTAGAGATAACATAGACAAAGGACTGTTAGAGAAATGAACTGCAATCTATACTTGCTTTGTGCTCGAATTAGCCATAGTACCTTGAATGGTAACATTGCATATATCTAACTGGTGGTAGCCAAGGCCACATTGTTTTTCTTAGGAAGTTTCTTACAAAAATTGATGGTACCAGCAGAATATTGTAAAAACAATGACTGTGAAGTAATGATGACAAAACTTGTGATTCACTATGTCAGCTTGGTAGGCAATGTCTTATTCGAAAGTGTATAAAAATGATTGCATTTCCTGATTCTAGTTAGACAAACTCTGTATTAGCACGTTTTTGTCTCCTTGCTGCAAGATTAAAGTGCCTTAACCTGAACCTACCATGTTATGATCATTTTTAAAGTATATTTTTCCTTTGACATATATATATATAGATAGATAGATAGATAGATAGATAGATAGATAGATGG